>NW_027201962.1:0-5609 GCF_038502225.1 Cherax quadricarinatus
TCTAGCTATGTCGTGGACCCTCAGGATTATATCTAGCTATGTCGTGGACCCTCAGGATTATATCTAGCTATGTCGTGGACCCTCAGGATTATATCTAGCTATGTCGTGGACCCTCAGGATTATATCTAGCTATGTCGTGGACCCTCATGATTATATCTAGCTATGTCGTGGCCCCTCAGGATTATGTCTAGCTATGTCGTAGACTTTCAGGATTATATCTAGCTATGTCGTGGTCCCCCAGGATTATATCCAGCTATGTCGTGGACCCCCAGGATTATATCTAGCTATGTCGTGGACCTTCAGGATTATATCTAGCTATGTCGTGGACCCTCAGGATTATATCTAGCTATGTCGTGGACCCTCAGGATTATATCTAGCTATGTCGTGGACCCTCAGGATTATATCTAGCTATATCGTGGACCCTCAGGATTATATCTAGCTATGTCGTGGACCCTCAGGATTATATCTAGCTATGTCGTGGACCCTCAGGATTATATCTAGCTATGTCGTGGACCCTCAGGATTATATCTAGCTATGTCGTGGACCCTCAGGATTATATCTAGCTATGTCGTGGACCCTCAGGATTATATCAAGCTATGTCGTGGACCCTCAGGATTATATCTAGCTATGTCGTGGACCCTCAGGATTATATCTAGCTATGTCGTGGACCCTCAGAATTATATCTAGCTATGTCGTGGACCCTCAGGATTATATCTAGCTATGTCGTGGACCCTCAGGATTATATCTAGCTATGTCGTGGACCCTCAGGATTATATCTAGCTATGTCGTGGACCCTCAGGATTATTATATCTAGCTATGTCGTGGACCCTCAGGATTATATCTAGCTATGTCGTGGACCCTCAGGATTATATCTAGCTATGTCGTGGACCCTCAAAATTATATCTAGCTATGTCGTGGACCCTCAATATTATATCTAGCTATGTCGTGGACCCTCAAGATTACATCTCGCTATGTCGTGGACCCTCAAGATTATATCTCGCTATGTCGTGGACCCTCAAGATTATATCTAGCTATGTCGTGGACCCTCAAGATTATATCTCGCTATGTCGTGGACCCTCAAGATTATATCTAGCTATGTCGTGGACCCTCAAGATTATATCTAGCTATGTCGTGGACCCTCAAGATTATATCTAGCTATGTCGTGGACCCTCAATATTATATCTCGCTATGTCGTAGACCCTCAAGATTATATCTAGCTATATCGTGGACCCTCAGGATTATATCTAGCTATGTCGTGGACCCTCAAAATTATATCTAGCTATGTCGTGGACCCTCAATATTATATCTAGCTATGTCGTGGACCCTCAAGATTACATCTCGCTATGTCGTGGACCCTCAAGATTATATCTCGCTATGTCGTGGACCCTCAAGATTATATCTAGCTATGTCGTGGACCCTCAAGATTATATCTCGCTATGTCGTGGACCCTCAAGATTATATCTAGCTATGTCGTGGACCCTCAAGATTATATCTAGCTATGTCGTGGACCCTCAAGATTATATCTAGCTATGTCGTGGACCCTCAATATTATATCTCGCTATGTCGTAGACCCTCAAGATTATATCTAGCTATGTCGTGGACCCTCAGGATAATATCTCGCTATGTCGTGGACCCTCAGGATTATATCTAGCTATGTCGTGGACCCTCAAGATTATATCTCGCTATGTCGTGGACCCTCAAGATTATATCTAGCTATGTCGTGGACCCTCAAGATTATATCTCGCTATGTCGTGGACCATCAAGATTATATCTAGCTATGTCGTGGACCCTCAAGATTATATCTAGCTATGTCGTGGACCCTCAAGATTATATCTAGCTATGTCGTGGACCCTCAATATTATATCTCGCTATGTCGTAGACCCTCAAGATTATATCTAGCTATGTCGTGGACCCTCAGGATTATATCTAGCTATGTCGTGGACCCTCAGGATTATATCTAGCTATGTCGTGGACCCTCAGGATAATATCTCGCTATGTCGTGGACCCTCAGGATTATATCTAGCTATGTCGTGGACCCTCAGGATTATATCTAGTTATGTCGTGGACCCTCAGGATTATATCTAGCTATGTCGTGGACCCTCAGGATTATATCTAGCTATGTGGTGGACCCTCAGGATTATATCTAGCTATGTCGTGGACCCTCAGGATTATATCTAGCTATGTCGTGGACCCTCAGGATTATATCTAGCTATGTCGTGGACCCTCAGGATTATATCTAGCTATGTTGTGGACCCTCAGGATTATATCTAGCTATGTCGTGGACCCTCAGGATTATATCTAGCTATGTCGTGGACCCTCAGGATTATATCTAGCTATGTCGTGGACCCTCAGGATTATATCTAGCTATGTCGTGGACCCTCAGGATTATAACTAGCTATGTCGTGGACCCTCAGGATTATATCTAGCTATGTCGTGGACCCTCAGGATTATATCTAGCTATGTCGTGGACCCTCAGGATTATTTCTAGCTATGTCGTGGACCCTCAGGATTATATCTCGCTATGTCGTGGACCCTCAGGGTTATATCTAGCTATGTCGTGGACCCTCAGGATTATATCTAGCTATGTCGTGGACCCTCAGGATTATATCTAGCTATGTCGTGGACCCTCATGATTATATCTAGCTATGTCGTGGCCCCTCAGGATTATGTCTAGCTATGTCGTGGACCCTCAGGATTATATCTAGCTATGTCGTGGTCCCCCAGGATTATATCCAGCTATGTCGTGGACCCCCAGGATTATATCTAGCTATGTCGTGGACCTTCAGGATTATATCTAGCTATGTCGTGGACCCTCAGGATTATATCTAGCTATGTCGTGGACCCTCAGGATTATATCTAGCTATGTCGTGGACCCTCAGGATTATATCTAGCTATATCGTGGACCCTCAGGATTATATCTAGCTATGTCGTGGACCCTCAGGATTATATCTAGCTATGTCGTGGACCCTCAGGATTATATCTAGCTATGTCGTGGACCCTCAGGATTATATCTAGCTATGTCGTGGACCCTCAGGATTATATCTAGCTATGTCGTGGACCCTCAGGATTATATCAAGCTATGTCGTGGACCCTCAGGATTATATCTAGCTATGTCGTGGACCCTCAGGATTATATCTAGCTATGTCGTGGACCCTCAGAATTATATCTAGCTATGTCGTGGACCCTCAGGATTATATCTAGCTTTGTCGTGGACCCTCAGGATTATATCTAGCTATGTCGTGGACCCTCAGGATTATATCTAGCTATGTCGTGGACCCTCAGGATTATTATATCTAGCTATGTCGTGGACCCTCAGGATTATATCTAGCTATGTCGTGGACCCTCAGGATTATATCTAGCTATGTCGTGGACCCTCAAAATTATATCTAGCTATGTCGTGGACCCTCAATATTATATCTCGCTATGTCGTGGACCCTCAAGATTATATCTCGCTATGTCGTGGACCCTCAAGATTATATCTAGCTATGTCGTGGACCCTCAAGATTATATCTCGCTATGTCGTGGACCCTCAAGATTATATCTAGCTATGTCGTGGACCCTCAAGATTATATCTAGCTATGTCGTGGACCCTCAAGATTATATCTAGCTATGTCGTGGACCCTCAATATTATATCTCGCTATGTCGTAGACCCTCAAGATTATATCTAGCTATGTCGTGGACCCTCAGGATTATATCTAGCTATGTCGTGGACCCTCAGGATTATATCTAGCTATGTCGTGGACCCTCAGGATAATATCTCGCTATGTCGTGGACCCTCAGGATTATATCTAGCTATGTCGTGGACCCTCAGGATTATATCTAGTTATGTCGTGGACCCTCAGGATTATATCTAGCTATGTCGTGGACCCTCAGGATTATATCTAGCTATGTCGTGGACCCTCAGGATTATATCTAGCTATGTCGTGGACCCTCAGGATTATATCTAGCTATGTCGTGGACAATCAGGATTATATCTAGCTATATCGTGGACCCTCAGGATTATATCTAGCTATGTCGTGGACCCTCAGGATTATATCTAGCTATGTCGTGGACCCTCAGGATTATATCTAGCTATGTCGTGGACCCTCAGGATTATATCTAGCTATGTCGTGGACCCTCAGGATTATATCTAGCTATGTCGTGGACCCTCAGGATTATATCAAGCTATGTCGTGGACCCTCAGGATTATATCTAGCTATGTCGTGGACCCTCAGGATTATATCTAGCTATGTCGTGGACCCTCAGAATTATATCTAGCTATGTCGTGGACCCTCAGGATTATATCTAGCTATGTCGTGGACCCTCAGGATTATATCTAGCTATGTCGTGGACCCTCAGGATTATATCTAGCTATGTCGTGGACCCTCAGGATTATTATATCTAGCTATGTCGTGGACCCTCAGGATTATATCTAGCTATGTCGTGGACCCTCAGGATTATATCTAGCTATGTCGTGGACCCTCAAAATTATATCTAGCTATGTCGTGGACCCTCAATATTATATCTAGCTATGTCGTGGACCCTCAAGATTACATCTCGCTATGTCGTGGACCCTCAAGATTATATCTCGCTATGTCGTGGACCCTCAAGATTATATCTCGCTATGTCGTGGACCCTCAAGATTATATCTAGCTATGTCGTGGACCCTCAAGATTATATCTAGCTATGTCGTGGACCCTCAAGATTATATCTAGCTATGTCGTGGACCCTCAATATTATATCTCGCTATGTCGTAGACCCTCAAGATTATATCTAGCTATGTCGTGGACCCTCAGCATTATATCTAGCTATGTCGTGGACCCTCAGGATTATATCTAGCTATGTCGTGGACCC
This sequence comes from Cherax quadricarinatus, assembly GCF_038502225.1. NCBI lineage: Eukaryota > Metazoa > Arthropoda > Malacostraca > Decapoda > Parastacidae > Cherax > Cherax quadricarinatus. The sequence continues at coordinate 4,835 of NW_027201962.1, forward strand.
TGAGGATAATATCTCGCTATGTCGTGGACCCTCAGGATTATATCTAGCTATGTCGTGGACCCTCAGGATTATATCTAGTTATGTCGTGGACCCTCAGGATTATATCTAGCTATGTCGTGGACCCTCAGGATTATATCTAGCTATGTCGTGGACCCTCAGGATTATATCTAGCTATGTCGTGGACCCTCAGGATTATATCTAGCTATGTCGTGGACAATCAGGATTATATCTATCTATGTCGTGGACCCTCAGGATTATATCTAGCTATGTCGTGGACCCTCAGGATTATATCTAGCTATGTCGTGGACCCTCAGGATTATATCTAGCTATGTCGTGGACCCTCAGGATTATATCTAGCTATGTCGTGGACCCTCAGGATTATATCTAGCTATGTCGTGGACCCTCAGGATTATAACTAGCTATGTCGTGGACCCTCAGGATTATATCTAGCTATGTCGTGGACCCTCAGGATTATATCTAGCTATGTCGTGGACCCTCAGGATTATTTCTAGCTATGTCGTGGACCCTCAGGATTATATCTCGCTATGACGTGGACCCTCAGGGTTATATCTAGCTATGTCGTGGACCCTCAGGATTATATCTAGCTATGTCGTGGACCCTCAGGATTATATCTAGCTATGTCGTGGACCCTCATGATTATATCTAGCTATGTCGTGGCCCCGCAGGATTATGTCTAGCTATGTCGTGGACCCTCAGGATTATATCTAGCTATGTCGTGGTCCCCCAGGATTATATCCAGCTATGTCGTGGACCC
>NW_027201963.1:0-5596 GCF_038502225.1 Cherax quadricarinatus
CTGACTATCCTCTCAGTGGTCCAGGCGCTCGCTCCTCTGACAAGCCTCTCAGTGGTACAAGCGCTCGCTGCTCTGACTAGCCTCTCAGTGGTCCAGGCGCTCGCTACTCTGACTAGCCTCTCAGTGGTCCAGGCGCTCTCTCCTCTGACTAGCCTCTCAGTGGTCCATGGGCTCGCTCCTCTGAATAGCCTCTCAGTGGTCCAGGCGCTCGCTACTTTGACTAGCCTCTCAGTGGTAAAGGCGCTCGCTACTCTGACTAGCCTCTCAGTGGTCCAGGCACTTGCTCCTCTGACTAGCCTCTCAGTGGTCCAGGCGCTCACTACTCTGACTAGCCTCTCAGTGGTCCAAGCGCTCGCTACTCTGACTAGCCTCTAAGTGGTCCAGGCACTCGCTCCTCTGACTAGCCTCTCAGCGGTCCAGGCACTCGCTACTCTGACTAGCTTCACACTGGTCCAGGCGCTCACTACTCTGACTAGCCTCTCAGTTGTCCAGGTGCTCACTACTCTGACTAGCCTCTCAGTGGTCCAGGCGCTCACTACTCTGACTAGCCTCTCAGTGGTCCAGGCGCTCACTACTCTGACTAGCCTCTCAGTGGTACAGGCGCTCACTACTCTTACTAGCCTCTCAGTGGTTCAGGCGCTCGCTACTCTGACTAGACTCTCAGTGGTCCAGGTGCTCGCTCCTCTGACTAGCCTCTCAGTGGTCCAGGAGCTTGCTACTCTGACTAGCCTGTCTATGGTCCAGGCGATCACTACTCTGACTAGCCTCTAAGCGGTCCAGGCACTCGCTCCTCTGACTAGCCTCTCAGCGGTCCAGGCGCTCGCTACTCTGACTAGCTTCACAGTGGTCCAGGCACTCGCTACTCTGACTAGCCTCTCAGTTGTCCAGGCGCTCACTACTCTGACTAGCTTCTCAGTGGTCCAGGCGCTCACTACTCTGACTAGCCTCTCAGTGGTCCTGGCGCTTGCTACTCTGACTATCCTCCCAGTGGTATAGGCGCTCGCTGCTCTGACTAGCCTCTCAGTGGTCCAGGCGCTCGTTACTCTGACTAGCCTCTCAGTGGTAGATGCGCTCACTACTCTGACTAGCCTCTCAGTGGTCAAGGCGCTCGCTTCTCTGACTAGCCTCTCAGTGGTACATGCGCTCACTACTCTGACTAGCCTCTCAGTGGTCAAGGTGCTCTCTACTCTGACTAGCCTCTCAGTGGTCCAGGCGCTCTCTACTCTGACTTGCCTCTCAGTGGTCCAGGAGCTCACTCCTCTGATTATCCTCTCAGTGGTCCTGGTGCTCGCTCCTCTGACTAGCCTCTCCGCGGTCCATGCGATCGCTCCTCTGACTGGCCTCTCAGTGGTCCAGGCGCTCGCTCGTCTGACTAGCCTCTCAATGGTCCAGGTGCTCGTTACTCTGACTCGCCTCTCAGTGGTAAAAGCGCTCAGCCTCTCTATGTTCCTCTAACTAGCCTCTCAATGGCCTCTGACTAGCCTCTTAGTGGTCAAGGTGCTCGCTCCTCTGACTAGCCTCTCAGTGGTCAAGGCGCTCTCTAGCCCTCTGACTTGCCTCTCAGTGGAAAAGGCGCTCGCTCCTCTGACTCGCCTCTCAGTGGTCCAGGCGCTCGCTCCTCTGACTAGCCTCTCAGTGGAAAAGGCACTCGCTCCTCTGACTGGCCTCTCAGTGGTCCAGGCGCTCTCTCCTCTGACTAGCCTCTCAGTGGTCCAGGCGCTCGCTACTCTGACTAGCCTCTCAGTGGTCCAGGCGCTTGCAACTCTGACTATCCTCTCAGTGGTCCAGGCGCTCGCTTCTCTGACAAGCCTCTCAGTGGTCCAAGCGCTCGCTACTCTGACTAGCCTCTCAGTGGTCCAGGCACTCGCTCCTCTGACTAGCCTCTCAGTGGTAATGTCGGTCGCTACTCTGACTAGCCTCTCAGTGGTCCAGGCGCTCACTACTCTGACTAGCCTCTCAGTGGTCCAGGCACTCGCTCCTCTGACTAGCCTCTCAGTGGTCCAGTCGGTCGCTACTCTGACTGGCCTCTCAGTGGTCCAGGCGCTCGCTCGTCTGACTAGCCTCTCAGTGGTCCAGGCGCTCGCTACTCTGACTAGCCTCTCAGTGGTAAAGGCGCTCACTCCTCTGACTAGCCTCTCAGTGGTCCAGGTGCTCGCTACTCTGACTAACCTCTCAGTGGTCTAGGCACTCGCTCCTCTCAGTGGTACAGGGGCTCGCTACTCTGACTAGCCTCTCAGTGGTCCAGGCGCTCTCTCCTCTGACTAGCCTCTCAGTTTTCCAGGCGCTCGCTCTTCTGACTAGCCTCTCAGTGGTCCAGGCGCTCGCTCCTCTGACTAGCCTCTCAGTGGTACATGCGCTCGCTACTCTGACTAGCCTCTCAGTGGTCAAGGCGCTCACTTCTCTGACTAGCCTCTCAGTGGTCCAGGCACTCACTCCTCTGATTATCCTCTCAGTGGTCCAGGTGCTCGCTCCTCTGACTAGCCTCTCAGTGGTCCACTGGCTCACCCCTCTGACTGGCCTCTCAGTGGGCCAGGCGCTCGCTACTCTGACTAGCCTCTCAGTGGTAAAGGCGCTCACTCCTCTGACTAGCCTCTCAGTGGTCAAGGTGCTCGCTACTCTGACTAGCCTCTCAGTGGTCAAGGTGCTCGCTACTCTGACTAGCCTCTCAGTGGTCAATGCGCACGCTCCTCTGAATAGCCTCTCTATGGTCCATAGGCTCGCTCCTCTGACTAGCCTCTCAGTGGAAAAGGCACTCGCTCCTCTGACTGGCCTCTCAGTGGTCCAGGCGCTCGCTCCATTGACGAGCCTCTCAGTGGTCCAGGCACTCGCTACTCTGACTAGCCTCTCAGTGGTCCAGGCACTTGCAACTCTGACTATCCTCTCAGTGGTCCAGGCACTCGCTCCTCTGACAAGCCTCTCAGTGGTACAAGCGCTCGCTGCTCTGACTAGCCTCTCAGTGGTCCAGGCGCTCGCTCCTCTGACTAGCCTCTCAGTGGTCCAGTCGCTCGCTCCTCTGACTAGCCTCTCAGTGGTAAACGCGCTCGCTCCTCTGACTAGCCTCTCAGTGGTCAAGGCGGTCGCTACTCTGACTAGCCTGTCAGTGGTCCAGGCACTTGCAACTCTGACTAGCCTCTCAGTGGTCCAGGCGCTCGCTCCTCTGACTAGCCTCTCAGTGGTCCAGTCGCTCGCTACTCTGACTAGCCTCTCAGTGGTCCAGGCGCTCTCTCCTCTGACTAGCCTCTCAGTGGTCCAGGGGCTCGCTCCTCTGACTAGCCTCTCAGTGGTCCAGGCGCTCGCTACTCTGACTAGCCTCTCATTGGTCCATGGGCTGGCTCCTCTGACTAGCCTCTCAGTGGTCCAGGCGCTCTCTCCTCTGACTAGCCTCTCAGTGGTCCAGGGGCTCGCTCCTCTGACTAGCCTCTCAGTGGTCCAGGCGCTCGCTCGTGTGACTAGCCTCTCAGTGGTAAAGGCGCTCGCTCCTCTGACTAGCCTCTCAATGGTCCAGGCACGCGCTCCTCTGATTAGCCTCTCAGTGGTCAAGGCGGTCGCTACTCTGACTAGCCTCTCAGTGGTCCATGCACTCGCTCCTCTGACTAGCCTCTCAGTGGTCCAGGCGCTCGCTACTTTGACTAGCCTCTCAGTGGTAAAGGCGCTCGCTACTCTGACTAGCCTCTCAGTGGTCCAGGCACTTGCTCCTCTGACTAGCCTCTCAGTGGTCCAGGCGCTCGCTACTCTGACTAGCCTCTCAGTGGCCCATGTGCTCGCTCCACTGACTAGCCTCTCAGTGGTCCAGTGGCTCGCTTCTCTGACTAGCCTCTCAGTGTTCCCGGCGCTTTCTCCTCTGACTAGCCTCTAAGTGGTCCAATTCCTCGCTACTCTGAATAGCCTCTCAGTGGTCAGGGTGCTAGCTCCTCTGACTAGCCTCTCAGTGGTCCAGGCATTCGCATCTCTGACTAGCCTCTCAGTGGTGCTCGCTACTCTGACTCCTCTGCTCATTCCTCTAACTACAGATCCTATGGTCCAGGTGCTCGCTCCTCTGACTAGCCTCTCAGTGGTCCAGGCGCTAGTTCCTCTCAGTAGTCCAGGGGCTCACTTCTCTCAGTGGTCCAGTTGTTCGCTCCTCTCAGTGGTCCAGGCGCTCGCTACTCTGACTAGCCTCTCAGCGGTCCAGGCGCTCGCAACTCTGACTAGCCTCTCAGAGGTCCAGGCGCTCGCTACTCTGACTAGCCTCTCAGTGGTCCAGGCGCTCTCTACTGTGAGTAGCCTCTCAGTGGTCCGGGCGCTCGCTACTCTGAGTAGCCTCTCCGTGGTAGCGCTTGCTTCTCTCACTAGCCTCCCAGTGGTCCAGGCGCTCGCTACTCTGACTAGCCTCTCAGTGGTCCAGGTGCTCGCTCTTCTGACTAGCCTCTCAGAGGTCCAGGCGCTCGCTACTCTGACTAGCCTCTCAGTGGTCCAGGCGCTCGCTCCTCTGACAAGCCTCTCAGTGGTCCAGGTGCTCGCTACTGTGACTAACCTCTCAGTGGTCCATGCACTTGCTTTTCAGACTAGCCTCTCAGTGGTCCATAGGCTCGCTCCTCTTAATAGCCTCTCAGTGGTCCAGGTGCTCGTTACTCTGACTAGACTCTCAGTGGTCCAGGTGTTCGCTCCTCTGAGTAGCCTCTCAGTGGTCCATGGGCTGGCTCCTCTGACTAGCCTCTCAGTGGTCCAGGCGCTCGCTACTCTGTATAGCCTCTCAGTGGTCAGGGCGCTAGCTCCTCTGACTAGCCTCTCAGTGGTCCAGGCATTAGCTCCTCTGACTAGCCTCTCAGTGGTCCAGGCACTCAAGGCGCTCCTCTGAGCCTCTCAGTGGTAGCACCTCTCAGCCTCTCTATGGTCCAGGCTCGCTCTGCTAGCCTCTCTGACTAGCCTCTCAGTGGTCCAGGCGCTCTAGCCTCTCAGTGGTCTAGTGGCTCGCTACTCTGACTAGCTTCTCAGTGGTCCAGGTGCTTGCTACTCTGACTAGCCTCTCAGTGGTCCAGGTGCTCGCTCCTCTGACTAGCCTCTCAGTGGTCAAGGCGCTCGCTACTCTGACTAGCCTCTCAGTGGTCAATGCGCACGCTCCTCTGAATAGCCTCTCTATGGTCCATGGGCTCGCTCCTCTGACTAGCCTCTCAGTGGAAAAGGCACTCGCTCCTCTGACTGGCCTCTCAGTGGTCCAGGCGCTCGCTCCTCTGACTAGCCTCTCAGTGGAAAAGGCACTCGCTCCTTTGACTGGCCTCTCAGTGGTCCAGGCACTCGCTACTCTGACTAGCCTCTCAGTGGTCCAGGCACTTGCAACTCTGACAAGCCTCTCAGTGGTCCAAGCGCTCGCTACTCTGACTAGCCTCTCAGTGGTCCAGGCACTCGCTCCTCTGACTAGCCTCTCAGTGGTAATGTCGGTCGCTACTCTGACTAGCCTCTCAGTGGTCCAGGCGCTCACTACTCTGACTAGCCTCTCAGTGGTCCAGGCACTCGCTCCTCTGACTAGCCTCTCAGTGGTCCAGGCGCTCACTACTCTGACTAGCCTCTCAGTGGGCCATGCACTCGCTCCTCTGACTAGCCTCTCTGTGGTCCAGGC
>NW_027201964.1:0-5584 GCF_038502225.1 Cherax quadricarinatus
CCAAAACTACGTTTGATAATTCCCACACCTACAGTCTTGTTAAACTAGGTCCCACAGAGTTTCACACTGTTTCTCCTGTAAATGTATGCATGTGTACTTTTAAAACACCTGTCCAACATCTTGTTGTGAGTTACAACAAATAGAGTGATACGGGTCCTTCTTCCAACGATTTTTTTCCCATGTTAATGAATATAAAAGTTTGTAAATGGTTTAGAAATCCTACAAGTTGAAGAATGAGATATTTGTGTAACATATGGGAATCTTTATTGTGGAAACGTTTCAACATCCAGTTGCTTCTTCAGTCGAATACAAAAATTTTTATTTCTCAAAACTGATGGAGTGAAACAACGACTCGAGGCTGAGAGACTTTGCTTCAGCCTCCTCTTCATCTTCCACCATTCTTCTCTGTATTGTATTGAAGATGTGTCACTGATTGGCAAAACGTTTCCGTTATAAGGATATCCAGATGTTGCTCAAGAGTCTCTTGAAAAGTTTGCGTTGGTGCTCTTACATTCCTACAAGCTTTATCGCATCTGTCATAATTCGTGAACCAGAACTGGACATCATTTGCAAGATGAGGTCTGACAAGAACATTGTAAAGTGATAATAATGTTTAAGGTGTTTATGTTAGATTATTATAATAATAAATGAAGAGCTAAACCTACAAGGGTCATACAGCGCAGCAGGTTAGTGAAGGGTGCATGAGTACTGGATAGCTAGAGGGAGAGGGATTATTATTTGGTCATGCAGTGCAGCAGGGGAGGGGATAGTACAGGGGTAGAGGGTCGGAAGAGAGAGAGGTAGGAAGGGCTGTGAGGAGTGCTAGAGGCATCATCATTTAAGTTTGTGCAGTAAATCAGTTGCTGTCAAAAAATCAACGAGAGAGCCTGAGTTAAAGGAGGGTCGATCATCAAGGAGGAAAGATAAAGTAAGGGCATTAGAGCGGTGACGACGTTGGAGGTAAATTCTGCGTGCTCGTTGATAGAGTGGGCAGTCCAACGAAATAAATGGTATAAAATACCGACACAATGGAAATATAAACACAAATGCAGTATAATGTGATCCTTTATTGACAACGTTTCACCCACACAGTGGGCTTTTTCAAGTCACACACGGATCTACCTGGGGTTGGAAGGTACGAGAGTATTTATAGTCATGTTCAGAATGTTGAGGTCAGGTGGAGAATGCTGCATCTGATGATCTACCGGGTGGGGTTATAGAGTCTTGGGTAGCTTGGCAGGGGTATTGGACAAGTTGTGAGTAGACCTTCTGCAGTGTTCTATGTTCTTATGTGGGATAGCGATGAAGAAGTTTCTTGGCGAGTGGTTCAGCTATGTTATAGAAGCCATTGTTCTGGTTGAAATTGTTGGTTATAGAGATAAGCGATGATTCCAGGATTCTTCTGTATTGAGTGTTGTCTTCTGTGGCTATAAGTCTTGAGTTTCTGTAGTTAATTAAATGGTTGTGTGAATTGCGATGTTGTACACAGGCATTCCTTGTATCGTCAGTCCTGCTTGCATATTGGTGTTCTGAAATACGTGTTTGGAGGTCTCTTGATGTTTCGCCCACATATAATTTGTTGCAGTCATTACAAGGGATTATGTATACCCCTGCAGAGGATGGAGGCTTGTCCTGTCTACTACTGGTGATGTCCTTGATGGTCGTGGTTGTGGAGGTAGATACTTGGAATGATGTTTTGGCAAAGATGTTGGAAACATGTTTGGCAATGGAGTTGGTGGGGAGGACTATGTATCTCTTCTCGGCAGTGTCTTCTCTGGGTGTGTTGAAGATGTTTAATGCCCGCCGTCTGCAGTCTCTGATGAAGTGACGAGGATAGTGGAGTTTAGAAAATACTTGTTCAATTATAGTGCATTCTTCCTCAAGGAACTCATTGCTGCAGATTCTGAGTGCACGCAGGAAGAAGCCTATAATTACACCACGTTTGGTTTTGGTGTCGTGGTGAGAGTAGAAGTGGAGAAGATCGTTTTGGTTGGTGGGTTTTCGATAGACTTTAAAACGAAGTTCGTGGTCAGCTTTGCAGAGCAGAACATCAAGGAAAGGAAGAGTGTTGTCGACTTCTTCTTCAAGTGTGAACTGGATTGAAGGCTCGACCTGGTTGAGCTTGTCTTGGAGAGCTTGAACGTTGAAGCGTTTAGGAGTTATGAGGAGAATGTCGTCAACATAACGGAGCCAGGTGACAGACGAAGGAATAATGGTGGAGAAACGTTCGGCTTCTAGATGTTCCATGTATAAGTTCGCCAGGACTGCACTGAGTGGCGAACCCATGGGTAGTCCAAAAGTCTGCTGAAAGAGGTGATTTTCGAAAGAGAAACACGTAAAGCCAACACATAGTTCAACAAGGTCGATGAAATCGCTGGCTGGAATGGGAAGATCAAGTGAATCGTCAATTTTCCTGCGCAAGAGATCGATGGCTTGTGTAGTAGGTACTTTGGTGAATAGGGAAGTCACGTCAAGGCTGGAAAGTTTCTTGTTCCTGATGTTGGAAAGAAACACGATGTTTCTGTTGCGAATGCAGATCACCCTGTTTGAGCGAGACTGATAGTGCCCAAGGTTTAGAGACGTGTTTCTCCGAAAATCACCTCTTTCAGCAGATTTTGGACTACCCATGGGTTCGCCACTCAGTGCAGTCCTGGCGTATACATGGAACATCTAGAAGCCGAACGTTTCTCCACCATTATTCCTTCGTCTGTCACCTGGCTCCGTTATGTTGACGACATTCTCCTCATAACTCCTAAACGCTTCAACGTTCAAGCTCTCCAAGACAAGCTCAACCAGGTCGAGCCTTCAATCCAGTTCACACTTGAAGAAGAAGTCGACAACACTCTTCCTTTCCTTGATGTTCTGCTCTGCAAAGCTGACCACGAACTTCGTTTTAAAGTCTATCGAAAACCCACCAACCAAAACGATCTTCTCCACTTCTACTCTCACCACGACACCAAAACCAAACGTGGTGTAATTATAGGCTTCTTCCTGCGTGCACTCAGAATCTGCAGCAATGAGTTCCTTGAGGAAGAATGCACTATAATTGAACAAGTATTTTCTAAACTCCACTATCCTCGTCACTTCATCAGAGACTGCAGACGGCGGGCATTAAACATCTTCAACACACCCAGAGAAGACACTGCCGAGAAGAGATACATAGTCCTCCCCACCAACTCCATTGCCAAACATGTTTCCAACATCTTTGCCAAAACATCATTCCAAGTATCTACCTCCACAACCACGACCATCAAGGACATCACCAGTAGTAGACAGGACAAGCCTCCATCCTCTGCAGGGGTATACATAATCCCTTGTAATGACTGCAACAAATTATATGTGGGCGAAACATCAAGAGACCTCCAAACACGTATTTCAGAACACCAATATGCAAGCAGGACTGACGATACAAGGAATGCCTGTGTACAACATCGCAATTCACACAACCATTTAATTAACTACAGAAACTCAAGACTTATAGCCACAGAAGACAACACTCAATACAGAAGAATCCTGGAATCATCGCTTATCTCTATAACCAACAATTTCAACCAGAACAATGGCTTCTATAACATAGCTGAACCACTCGCCAAGAAACTTCTTCATCGCTATCCCACATAAGAACATAGAACACTGCAGAAGGTCTACTCACAACTTGTCCAATACCCCTGCCAAGCTACCCAAGACTCTATAACCCCACCCGGTAGATCATCAGATGCAGCATTCTCCACCTGACCTCAACATTCTGAACATGACTATAAATACTCCCGTACCTTCCAACCCCAGGTAGATCTGTGTGTGACTTGAAAAAGCCCACTGTGTGGGTGAAACGTTGTCAATAAAGGATCACATTATACTGCATTTGTGTTTATATTTCCACATATAGACAAGATGATGACCAAGTTTGGTGGCAACGTCAAGAGGGTTAGCTTTAGCGACACTGGGAGTCGGATCGGGAGTGTATTTGCCACTCAGTTTTTGTACTTTTTATCCAGGCTGAACTCAGAGGAAGCTGAAGTGACGGTAGGAACATAATCCCGCCAAAAACTTCATTTAGCTTCCCGGATGACACAGCTGGGGGCTGCTCTCGTCCATTTAAAATGAAGGAGGCTTTCTGTGGTCTGATTGTGTCGACATATGTCCCACGTAGAGGGTTTCAAACAACGTACCGTTTGAGCACAAACCACCAAGACACGCACCTCTGAGAATGCCTGCCCTAGGTTTGGTGAAGCTGCGGTTAAAACTGAGGCCGAGAAGAAGCGTGACAGCTCATCAATGGAGGACGAAAAAGGATCCTCACTGAAAGAAGTTTGAGGCGAGTAAAGGTCCCAGTTGGCTCGGTCAAACTGCCAGTATGGGCTGCAAGGCGGTGGTTAATAAGAATGAGAAATAAGGATGACTGGAAAATGATCGCTGTCATGCAAGTCCGGGAGGTCAGACCAGGTAAAATTTAGTGGCGTTGAGGAAGAACAAGCCGAGAGATCGATGCAAGAGAGAGATTGAATGCAAGCATCAAAATGAGTAGGAGTACCCGTATTTAAAACATGGAGGGGTCACAGTGGAAAATGGTGAGCCTTAAGGTAGGGTGGTCGGAAACCTGGCACAATGTATACCATCTTCGGCCCCCACCTCCTGGAATCCAACAGGCAGCATCCAGAGATACACCCATCAACTGAAAGACACCCAAAGCCTCCCCTCCCCTTCGGTAGACCGGAGAGGGATCGGAATCCCTAGATGATCCAGATTCCACAGCAAACTACACTACCACCAAGGACCTCAACGGAAGGAGATGGTCCCTGGAACCTCTTCTCAGGTCTAGGAACTACAAAGTCAGAGGCAGAAACAAGAAAGGGAAAGTGGAGGAATGGGGAGAGGAGGAAAGGGAAGGGGAAATAGGGAGGTCTGATGAAGAAGACCAAAAGATCTAACTTCTCAGACCAATAGCCTCTTCACCGTACCAAGGAGCCGCCCATGAGAAGGTGTTAGAAATTTCTTCCTACAAAGCCAAGCACCTTAAAGCTTCGTTCATCCATGGATATATTTTTTGACGTGTTTCAGGCAACTGTTTATGAATATTTCCATGTCCTTCTCTTCATTTGTTGCTACAAGTGGGTAACCATGTAAGTTGCATTCACTCGTTATATTGTTCTACCCATAATGCATTACCTTGCAATTGTCCACACTGAAGGTAATCCCCCACTTTTCTACCCACTGTGACAGCTTTTCCAATTCCTTCTGAATATTTAAACAGTCCATCACAAATGCTGCACAAGTTCATAATATTATACATTTTATTAAAGTTTCATGACGTCATATGTAGCTTCAAAAGTTTCTGATGTGACAAAGTATAAAATATATCTAATTTTTTACTTAAACATTTAGGAGTTATAAACCGAATCAAATTGAAAATCACATTTATTATTCAATAATTTCAGTGTTGAGTCCAAAGTCACTTACATTTAGAGCAAAGTCAAATGTTATCAAAAGAAGGACGTCAGTGGCGTCTTTTGAGACAAGAAAACTTGCTTAATTGTATCAGGTGGATGTGTTGATAAGATACTAAATACCTCACATTATATTGCTT
>NW_027201965.1:0-5584 GCF_038502225.1 Cherax quadricarinatus
ACAGGTGTGTGAGACAGGTGTTACAGGTGTGTGAGACATTTGTTACAGGTGTGTGGAACAGGTGTTGCAGGTGTATGAGACAGAAGTGTGGGACAGGTGTTACAGGTGTATGAGACAAGTGTTACAGGTGTGTGAGACAGATGTTACAGGTGTGTGAGACAGGTGTTACAGGTGTGTGAGACAGGTGTTACAGGTGTGTGAGACAGGTGTTACAGGTGTGTGAGACAGGTGTTACAGGTGTGTGAGACAGGTGTTACAGGTGTGTGAGACAAATGTGTGGGACAAGTGTTACAGGTGTGTGGGACAAATATGTGGGACAGGTGTTACAGGTGTGTGGGACAGGTGTTACAGGTGTGTGGGACAAATGAGTGGGACAGGTGTTACAGGTGTGTGAGACAGGTGTTACAGGTGTGTGAGACAAATGTGTGGGACAAGTGTTACAGGTGTGTGGGATAGGTGTTACAGGTGTGTGGGACAGGTGTTACAGGTGTGTGGGATAGGTGTTACAGGTGTGTGGGACAGGTGTTACAGGTGTTACCATCCCGTCTATCACAGGTCAAAGTCTCATAAACAAAAACATAAACCAAGTCTAAGAAATAGTCACCAGAAAGTCTGAAAAATATAATATGAAAATAAAAAGTCTTAAAAAATATAAATTCCGAGCAAAAAAAAAAAGTCTAAAAATTTTAATTACAGACAAGTCTAAAAAATGTAGATAATAGACAAGAAAGTCTAATAAAAACACATTATTAACTAGGTCTAAAAGATATCGTACGTATGTCTATTTTTGCTCTATTATGAAGTCAACATCCACGTGACTGTGTTATCATCCACAAGATGGAGTCAACATCCACGTGACTGTGTTATCATCCACAGGATGGAGTCTACATCCACGTGACTGTGTTATCATCCACAGGATGGAGTCAACATCCACGTGACTGTGTTATCATCCACAAGATGGAGTCTACATCCACGTGACTGTGTTATCATCCACAGGATGGAGTCAACATCCACGTGGCTGTGTTATCATCCACAAGATGGAGTCAACATCCACGTGACTGTGTTATCATCCACAGGATGGAGTCAACATCCACGTGACTGTGTTATCATCCACAGGATGGAGTCAACATCCACGTGACTGTGTTATCATCCACAGGATGGAGTCAACATCCACGTGACTGTGTTATCATCCACAGGATGGAGTCAACATCCACGTGACTGTGTTATCATCCACAGGATGGAGTCAACATCCACGTGACTGTGTTATCATCCACAAGATGGAGTCAACATCCACGTGACTGTGTTATCATCCACAGGATGGAGTCTACATCCACGTGACTGTGTTATCATCCACAGGATGGAGTCAACATCCACGTGACTGTGTTATCATCCACAGGATGGAGTCAACATCCACGTGACTGTGTTATCATCCACAGGATGGAGTCAACATCCACGTGGCTGTGTTATCATCCACAAGATGGAGTCAACATCCACGTGACTGTGTTATCATCCACAGGATGGAGTCAACATCCACGTGACTGTGTTATCATCCACAGGATGGAGTCAACATCCACGTGACTGTGTTATCATCCACAGGATGGAGTCAACATCCACGTGACTGTGTTATCATCCACAGGATGGAGTCAACATCCACGTGACTGTGTTATCATCCACAGGATGGAGTCAACATCCACGTGACTGTGTTATCATCCACAAGATGGAGTCAACATCCACGTGACTGTGTTATCATCCACAGGATGGAGTCTACATCCACGTGACTGTGTTATCATCCACAGGATGGAGTCAACATCCACGTGACTGTGTTATCATCCACAGGATGGAGTCAACATCCACGTGACTGTGTTATCATCCACAGGATGGAGTCAACATCCACGTGACTGTGTTATCATCCACAGGATGGAGTCTACATCCACGTGACTGTGTTATCATCCACAGGATGGAGTCAACATCCACGTGACTGTGTTATCATCCACAGGATGGAGTCAACATCCACGTGACTGTGTTATCATCCACAGGATGGAGTCAACATCCACGTGACTGTGTTATCATCCACAGGATGGAGTCAACATCCACGTGACTGTGTTATCATCCACAGGATGGAGTCAACATCCACGTGACTGTGTTATCATCCACAGGATGGAGTCTACATCCACGTGACTGTGTTATCATCCACAGGATGGAGTCAACATCCACGTGACTGTGTTATCATCCACAAGATGGAGTCAACATCCACGTGACTGTGTTATCATCCACAAGATGGAGTCAACATCCACGTGACTGTGTTATCATCCACAGGATGGAGTCAACATCCACGTGACTGTGTTATCATCCACAGGATGGAGTCAACATCCACGTGACTGTGTTATCATTAACAGGATGGAGTCTACATCCACGTGGCTGTGTTATCATCCACAGGATGGAGTCTACATCCACGTGACTGTGTTATCATCCACAGGATGGAGTCAACATCCACGTGGCTGTGTTATCATCCACAGGATGGAGTCAACATCCACGTGACTGTGTTATCACCCACAGGATGGAGTCAACATCCACGTGGCTGTGTTATCATCCACAGGATGGAGTCAACATCCACGTGACTGTGTTATCATCCACAGGATGGAGTCTACATCCACGTGACTGTGTTATCATCCACAGGATGGAGTCAACATCCACGTGGCTGTGTTATCATCCACAGGATGGAGTCAACATCCACGTGACTGTGTTATCACCCACAGGATGGAGTCAACATCCACGTGGCTGTGTTATCATCCACAGGATGGAGTCAACATCCACGTGGCTGTGTTATCATCCACAGGATGGAGTCAACATCCACGTGGCTGTGTTATCATCCACAGGATGGAGTCAACATCCACGTGACTGTGTTATCACCCACAGGATGGAGTCAACATCCACGTGGCTGTGTTATCATCCACAGGATGGAGTCAACATCCACGTGGCTGTGTTATCATCCACAGGATGGAGTCAACATCCACGTGGCTGTGTTATCATCCACAGGATGGAGTCTACATCCACGTGACTGTGTTATCATCCACAGGATGGAGTCTACATCCACGTGACTGTGTTATCATCCACAGGATGGAGTCAACATCCACGTGACTGTGTTATCATCCACAGGATGGAGTCAACATCCACGTGACTGTGTTATCATCCACAGGATGGAGTCTAGATCCACGTGACTGTGTTATCATCCACAGGATGGAGTCTACATCCACGTGACTGTGTTATCATCCACAGGATGGAGTCAACATCCACGTGACTGTGTTATCATCCACAGGATGGAGTCAACATCCACGTGACTGTGTTATCATCCACAGGATGGAGTCAACATCCACGTGACTGTGTTATCATCCACAGGATGGAGTCAACATCCACGTGACTGTGTTATCATCCACAGGATGGAGTCAACATCCACGTGACTGTGTTATCATCCACAGGATGGAGTCAACATCCACGTGACTGTGTTATCATCCACAGGATGGAGTCAACATCCACGTGACTGTGTTATCATCCACAGGATGGAGTCAACATCCACGTGACTGTGTTATCATCCACAGGATGGAGTCAACATCCACGTGACTGTGTTATCATCCACAGGATGGAGTCAACATCCACGTGACTGTGTTATCATCCACAGGATGGAGTCTACATCCACGTGACTGTGTTATCATCCACAGGATGGAGTCAACATCCACGTGACTGTGTTATCATCCACAGGATGGAGTCAACATCCACGTGACTGTGTTATCATCCACAGGATGGAGTCAACATCCACGTGACTGTGTTATCATCCACAGGATGGAGTCTACATCCACGTGACTGTGTTATCATCCACAGGATGGAGTCTCAACATCCACGTGTCTGTGTTATCATCCACAGGATGGAGTCAACATCCACGTGACTGTGTTATCATCCACAGGATGGAGTCAACATCCACGTGACTGTGTTATCATCCACAGGATGGAGTCAACATCCACGTGACTGTGTTATCATCCACAGGATGGAGTCTACATCCACGTGACTGTGTTATCATCCACAGGATGGAGTCAACATCCACGTGACTGTGTTATCATCCACAGGATGGAGTCAACATCCACGTGACTGTGTTATCATCCACAGGATGGAGTCAACATCCACGTGACTGTGTTATCATCCACAGGATGGCGTGTACATCCACGTGACTGTGTTATCATCAACAGGATGGAGTCAACATCCACGTGACTGTGTTATCATCCACAGGATGAAGTCTACATCCACGTGACTGTGTTATCATCTACAGGATGGAGCGAACATCCACGTGACTGTGTTATCATCCACAGGATGGAGTCAACATCCACGTGACTGTGTTATCATCCATAGGATGGAGTCTACATCCACGTGACTGTGTTATCATCCAGAGGATGGAGTCAACATCCACGTGACTGTGTTATCATCCACAGGATGGATTACTGGAACAATCCACTGGCTCACCTGTAGTTTGAGAGTGGGTGTATCCTGTGGGCGGTGTGGTCGGTGGAAGTTCTCCTGGGTGAGAGACACACTCAGCAGATGGGCGGCGTGGGCGTGGGTGGACACCGCCCTCGGCAGGTCCGCCCCTGCCGAAACGTTGAAGGGCACCTTGGAGGTATGGGCGGCTGGATCATCGTGGGCGGCACAGGAGCCGGTAGGAGGAGTAGGGGCCTCCGTGTGGGCGGTCGACGAGGCGACACACGCCGCCCAGTCACGCCCATGGCCGCCCACCATCACGCCCACTGTCATAACACTCCTAAACCACCTCTATCATCACTTTCCTTCCTGTAGTGTTGTACTGGTGTGTTTCTCCTGCCAGGGTAGCTGGAGGAGGGCTGACGCAGGTGCTGGAGCTGACACACGTGCTGAGGCTCACGCACGTGCTGGGGCTGACACACAGGCTGGGGCTGACACACAGGCTGGGGGCTGACGCGCGTGCTGGGGCTGACACACGCGCTTTGGCTGACACACGTGCTGGGGGCTGACGCGCGTGCTGTTCTCTGGCGTACAAGTGGTCGCACGTGCCGCGTGTCAGCCTATATAGTGATGCACGCGCGTGGGAATCGTCAGCTGGGAAGCACGCGGTACACACACCAGCTGGTCTGAACCTGCCATACATGTGTGTGTGTGTATGTGTGTGTGTGTGTGTGTGTGTGTGTGTGTGTGTGTGTGTGTGTGTGTGTGTGTGTGTGTGTGTGTGTGTGTGTGTGTGTGTGTGTGTGTGTGTGTGCTCACCTATTTGCTCACCTATTTGTGGTTGCAGGGGTCGAGTCTTAGCTCCTGGCCCCGCCTCTTCACCGGTTGCTACTAGGCCCTCTCTCTCCCCGCTCCATGAGCTTTATCAAACCTCGTCTTAAAACTGTGTATGGTTCCTGCCTCCACTACGTCATTTTCTAGGCTATTCCACTGCCTTACAACTCTATGACTGAAGAAATACTTCCTACTATCTCTCTGACTCATTTGTGTCTTCAACTTCCAATTGTGGCCTCTTGTTTCTGTGTCCCCTCCCTGGAACATCCTGTCTTTGTCCACCTTG
>NW_027201966.1:0-5576 GCF_038502225.1 Cherax quadricarinatus
GGGCACTTCACAACAAGTTGTGGGCACTTCACAACAGGTTGTGAGCACTTCACAACAAGTTGCGGGCACTTCACGACAAGCTGTGGGCACTTCCCAACAAGTTGTGAGCACTTCACAACAAGTTGTGGGAACTTCAAGACAAGTTGTAGGCACTTCGCAAAAAGTTGTGAGCACTTCACGACAAGATGCGAGCACTTCACAACAAGTTGTGGGCACTTCACAACAAGTTGAGGGCACTTCACAACAAGTTGTGAGCACTTCACAACAAGTTGTTGGAACTTTACAACAAGTTGTGGGCACTTCACAACAGGTTGTGGGCACTTCACAATAGGTTGTGAGCACTTCACAGCAAGTTGTGAGCACTTCACATCAAGTTGTGGGCACTTCACAACAAGTTTTGGGCACTTTACGACATTTGTGGGCACTTCACAACAGGTTGGGGGCACTTCACAACATTTTGTGAGCACTTCACAACAAGTTGTGGGCACTTCACAACAAGTTGTGGGCACTTCAGAATAAGTTGTGGGAACTTCACAGCAAGTTGTGGGCACTTCACAACAAGTTGTGGGCACTTCACAACAAGTTGTGAGCACTTCACAACAAGTTGGGACTCTTCAAAACAAGTTGTGGGCACTTCACAAAAAGTTGTGGGCACTTCACAAAAAGTTGTGAGCACTTTACAAGTTGTGGGAACTTCACAAAAAGTTGTGAGCACTTCACAACAAGTTGTGAACATTTCACAACAAGTTGGTGGCACTTTACGACAAGTTGTGGGCAGTTCACAACAAGTTGTGGGCACTTCACAACAAGTTGTGGGCACTTCACGACAAGTTGTGGGCACTTCACAACAAGTTGTGAGCACTTCACAACAAGTTGTGGGCACTTCACAACAAGTTGTGGGCACTTCACAAGTTGTGAGCACTTCACAAAAAGTTGCGGGCACTTCACGACAAGCTGTGGGCACTTCCCAACAAGTTGTGAGCACTTCACAACAAGTTGTGGGCACTTCACGACAAGTTGTAGGCACTTCACAAAAAGTTGTGAGCACTGTACAACAAGATGTGGGTACTTCACAACAAGTGAGCACTTCACAACAAGTTGTGAGCACTTCAAAACAAGTTGTGGGCACTTCACAAAAAGTTGTGAGCACTTTACAAGTTGTGGGAACTTCACAAAAAGTTGTGAGCACTTCACAACAAGTTGTGAACACTTCACAAGTTGTTGGCACTTTACGACATGTGAGCACTTCACAACAAGTTTTGGGAACTTCACAACAAGTTGTGAGCACTTTACAACAAGTTGTGAGCACTTCGCAACAAGTTGTGGGCACTTCACAACAAGTTGTGGGCACTTCACAACTAGTTGTGAGCACTTCACAACAAGTTGCGGGCACTTCACGACAAGCTGTGGGCAGTTCCCAACAAGTTGTGAGCACTTCACAACAAGTTGTGGGAACTTCAAGACAAGTTGTAGGCACTTCACAAAAAGTTGTGAGCACTTCACGACAAGATGCGAGCACTTCACAACAAGTTGTGGGCACTTCACAACAAGTTGAGGGCACTTCACAACAAGTTGTGAGCTCTTCACAACAAGTTGTTGGAACTTTACAACAAGTTGTGGGCACTTCACAACCGGTTGGGGGCACTTCACAATAGGTTGTGAGCACTTCACAGCAAGTTGTGGGAACTTCAAGACAAGTTGTAGGCACTTCACAAAAAGTTGTGAGCACTTCACGACAAGATGCGAGCACTTCACAACAAGTTGTGGGCACTTCACAACAAGTTGAGGGCACTTCACAACAATTTGTGAGCACTTCACAACAAGTTGTGGGCACTTCACAACAAGTTGTGGGCACTTCAGAATAAGTTGTGGGAACTTCACAGCAAGTTGTGGGCACTTCACAACAAGTTGTGGGCACTTCACAACAAGTTGTGAGCACTTCATAACAAGTTGGGACACTTCAAAACAAGTTGTGGGCACTTCACAAAAAGTTGTGGGCACTTCACAAAAAGTTGTGAGCACTTTACAAGTTGTGGAAACTTCACAAAAAGTTGTGAGCACTTCACAACAAGTTGTGAACACTTCACAACAAGTTGTTGGCACTTTACGACATGTGGGCACTTCACAACAGGTTGTGGGCACTTCACAACAAGTTTTTGGAACTTCACAACAAGTTGTGAGCACTTCACAACAAGTTGTGAGCACTTCCCAACAAGCTGTGGGCACTTCACGACAAGTTGTGGGCACTTCACAATAAGTTGTGAGAACTTCTCAACAAGTTGTGGGCACTTCACGACAAATTGTCGGCACTTCACAACAAGTTGTGGACACTTCATAACAAATTGCGAGCACTTCACAATAAGTTGTGGACATTTCACAACAAGTTGTCAGCACTTCACAACAAGTTTTGGGCACTTCACAACAAGTTGTGGGCACTTCACAACAAGTTGTGGGCACTTCACAACAAGTTGTGACCACTATACAACAACTTGTGGGCACTTCACTACAAGTTGTGGTCACTACAAGTTGTGGTCACTTCACAAAAAGTTGTGAGCACTTCACAACAAGTTGTGAGCACTTTACAACAAGCTGTGAGCACTTTACAACAAGTTGAGAGCACTTCACAACAAGTTGTGAGCACTTTACAACAAGCTGTGGGCACTTCACAACAAGTTGTGGGCACTTCACAAAAAGTTGTGAGCACTTCACAAAAAGTTGTGGGCACTTTACAAAAAGTTGAGAGCACTTCGCAACAAATTGTGAGCACTTTACAACAAGTTGCGAGCACTTCAAAACAAGTTGTGGGCACTCCACAAGAAGTTGTGGGTACTTCTCAGCAAGCTCTGGGCACTTGACCACAATTTGTGGGCATGTCACAACAAGTTGTGGGCACTTTACAACTAGTTGAGAGCACTTCACAACAAGTTGTGAGCACTTCACAACAAGTTGTGAGCACTTCACAACAAGTTGTGGGCACTTCACAACAAGTTCTGGGTTCTTCACAACAAGCTCTGGGCACTTCACAACAAGTTGTGGGCTCTTCACAACAAGTTGTGTGTATTTCACAAAAAGTTGTGAGCAGTTCACAACAAGTTGTGGGCACTTTACAACAAGTTGTGAGCACTTCACTACAAGTTGTGGGCACTTCACAAGTTGTGTGCAGTTTACAACAATTTGTAGGCACTTCACAACAAGTTGTCGGTACTTTACAACAAGTTGCGGGAACTTCACAACAAACTGTGGGCTCGTCACAACACGTTGTGAGCACTTCACAAAAAGTTGTGAGCACTGCACAACAAGTTGTGGGCACTTCACAACAAGTTGGGGGCACTTCACAACAAGTTGTGAGCACTTCGCAACAGGTTGTGGGCACTTCACAACAAGTTGTGGGCACTTCACAACAGGTTGTGGGCACTTCACAACAAGTTGCGAGCACTTCACAACAAGTTGCGGGCACTTCATGACAAGCTGTGGGCACTTCCCAACAAGTTGTGAGCACTTCACAACAAGTTGTGGGCACTTCACGACAAGTTGTAGGCACTTCATAAAAAGTTGTGAGCACTTCACAACAAGTTGTGGGTACTTCAAAACAAGTGAGCACTTCACAACAAGTTGTGAGCACAATAGGTTGTGAGCAAAGCAAGTTGCACTTGCACTTCACAACAATTTGTGAGCACTTCACAACAAGTTGTGGGCACTTCACAAAAAGTTTTGAGCACTTTACTTCACAACAAGGTTGTGGGCACTTCACAACAAGTTGTGGGCACTTCACAACAAGCTGTGTGGGCACTTCACAACAAGTTGTGAGCACTTCACAACAAGTTGTGGGCACTTCACAACAAAGTTGTGGGTTGTGAACAAGAACACTTCACAACAAGTTTTACGACACAAGTTGTGGGCACTTCACAACTTCACAACAAGTTGTGAGCACTTCACAACAAGTTGTGAACACTTCACGACAAGTTGTGGGCACTTCACAACACAAGTTGTGTGGCACTTTACAAAACAAGTTGTGGGCACTTCACAAGGTTGTGGGCACTTCACAACAAGTTTTGGGCACTTCACAACAAGTTGTGTCGGCAGCTTTCACAACAAGTTGTGAGCACTTCGAACTTCACAACAAGTTGTGGGCACTTCACAACAAGTTGTGGGCACTTCACAACAAGTTGTGGGCACTTCACAAAAAGTTCAACAAGTTGTGAGCACTTTCAACAAGTTGTGACACTTTGCAACAAGTTGTGGGCATTTCACAACAAGTTGTGAGCAGTTCACAACAAGTTACGAACACTTCACAACAAGTTGCAGGCACTTCACGACAAGCTGTGGGCACTTCCCAACAAGTTGTGAGTACTTCACAACAAGTTGTGGGCACTTCACGACAAGTTGTAGGCACTACACAAAAAGTTGTGAGCACTTCACGACAAGATGCGAGCACTTCACAACAAGTTGTGGGCACTTCACAACAAGTTGAGGGCACTTCACAACAAGTTGTGAGCACTTCACAACAAGTTGTTGGAACTTTACAACAAGTTGTGGGCACTTCACAACAGGTTGTGGGCACTTCACAATAGGTTGTGAGCACTTCACAGCAAGTTGTGAGCACTTCACATCAAGTTGTGGGCACTTCACAACAAGTTTTGGGCACTTCACGACATTTGTGGGCACTTCACAACAGGTTGGGGGCACTTCACAACATTTTGTGAGCACTTCACAACAAGTTGTGGGCACTTCACAACAAGTTGTGGGCACTTCAGAATAAATTGTGGGAACTTCACAGCAAGTTGTGGGCACTTCACAACAAGTTGTGGGCACTTCACAACAAGTTGTGAGCACTTCACAACAAGTTGGGACTCTTCAAAACAAGCACTTCACAACAAGTTGTGGGCACTTCACAAAAAGTTGTGGGCACTTCACAAAAAGTTGTGAGCACTTTACAAGTTGTGGGAACTTCACAAAAAGTTGTGAGCACTTCACAACAAGTTGTGAACACGTCACAACAAGTTGGTGGCACTTTACGACAAGTTGTGGGCACGTCACAACAAGTTGTGGGCACTTCACAACAAGTTATGGGCACTTCACGACAAGTTGTGGGCACTTCACAACAAGTTGTGAGCACTTCACAACAATTTGTGGGCACTTCACGACAAGTTGTCGGCACTTCACAACAAGTTGTGAGCACTTCACAACAAGTTGTGGGTACTTCACAACAAGTGAGCACTTCACAACAAGTTGTGAGTACTTCAAAACAAGTTGTGGGCACTTCACAAAAAGTTGTGAGCACTTTACAAGTTGTGGGAACTTCACAAAAAGTTGTGAGCACTTCACAACAAGTTGTGAACACTTCACAACAAGTTGTTGGCACTTTACGACATGTGGGCACTTCACAACAGGTTGTGGGCACTTCACAACAAGTTTTGGGAACTTCACAACAAGTCAGTGTTCAGTGAACAACTTAACATGTCAGTCAGTGTTCAGTGGACAACTTAACATGTCAGCCAGTGTTCAGTGAACAACTTAACACGTCAGTCAGTGTTCAGTGAACAACTTAACATGTCAGCCAGTGTTCAGAGAACTAC
>NW_027201967.1:0-5513 GCF_038502225.1 Cherax quadricarinatus
CCCTCCAGTGATGAACAATCTTCACTGCTTAAGAAATGGTGAACTCCAATATTTACTGGTTTGCCAGAGATGGAAGACCTATCATATTTTCTTTCCAACATTCTCTTGTATTTCCTGTTTTTTTTTTTTTTAGGCCATTACCATATATTGGTCTTTTATTTAAACACCAGCGTGTTTGTACTTGGATGCTACTTTTTGTGATTTGAAAAAGGATCCCAAAACAGACAGATGTCTGTGACGTGATGTTGCTGGGAATGCTCACTACAATTTCTTCACAACATTCAATTTGCACTTGGTGGGGTTAAACTCCAGGAGCCATCTATCAGACCTGGCCTGTAGCCTGTCCAGGTCCTCGTTCGCTTGTATTATCATTAGTTTCACGTCTTCTGCCAACTCAAGTTCTTCCATCCTTGCTACACCATGAGTTTCATCATCAGACTCGGTACTGTTTGACACTGCTAGGAAACCAGTTTCACTCTTTGAAGTCTTGAAGCTGCTGAATCCTCTCCTGAGTTTCCTTCAGCTCATTCTCAATATTGTTAAGGTTTGTTTTACCTGACTTACCGTTTCTAGATCCCAGATATAAGAATAACCTCTTCGGTACATTGGCATTGAAGAAGTTATTCTTTTATTGAGGATCTAGAAATATGTCGAGTATCATGTTGCAGTCACTGGTGTAATTCTCGAACCTATCACTGTTATCACTGACATTTTGAGAGCTGATAAAGAACGAAAAGGAACAATACAGTGGCTGGAACATTACATAACCCGCACATAGGAGAGAGAAGCAACGACGGAGTTTCGGTCCGACTTGGACCATTTACAAAGTCACACTCAAAGCTTGTTGTTCTTGATGCAGTATTTCTGAGACCCCACAGTTTCTTACACTAAAACATGTAGTTGTTTCGTGAAATATTATTAACAAAGAAAACTTGGAAATAAGATTCCACTTATTTCCATCAATACATTTCAATGCTTTTTTTGTTGTTGTTCACAGTTCCGATCTAACATTAGAAGTGTTATTCTTGCAGGTCGACTTTCTGAATGAACTTGTGCTTTGGTAATTTATTTTCTAAAGAATTCTCTAGTTAGCAATAATGACTTATTAATCACTTCTCCAGAATAGACTTGAATGACAAGCTGAATTATATGTAGGAAGCATGACAGATTGTCGCATCCTGTCCCTTCAATTTCTTTAACAGCATTGGCACCATTATCTCATGTTATCAAATGAATTTTGGAAGCTGTGATGTTCACTGCTGTGTGGGATCCAGGAAATGACATCGCTCTGAGGACAACAATTTTCTGAAAAAAAAAAAGCTTTCCTGAGACAGTGTGCTGTTAAACTTCGTTGCATTCGTCCATATATTAATGTTTTAAGAATATTGACTAGCATCGGCAGTTTCTTCACAGACCGATACCATAAAAATGACTGATATCCAGAGATACCAATACCGATACTTTAGCACACTCCTTATATAGATCTTCCCTTCATACTTTCTGGTTGATGTCAGTAGACATGATTTGGGGCCGTTGCGTGATAGGTGGTGTTGACCCGCGGTATAGTCTTGAGGTCACCTTCAGGTAAGCCTGTGATCGTTGTTAGTCTCAGCGTGTATACGATTGTGTATCACGCTACAGTTGTTATTGACACTTTTCTTGATCCCAGACGCTCACCAGAACCTGGCTCAAACCGGTCTGCCAGGGGAAAAGAACCCTGGAAACCGGTCGCATGTAATTATGTGATGATGTGGGAGGTTGTGTTATGTGTTTAAAATTATTGAAAGTGTTCGCATTTGTACCAGAGGAAATAATGTATATAAGAGAATGCATTATACATTATATAGGCTAAATTGAGTGTACGAATGTTAGATACACGAGTGGTGCAGGCGTGTGTGGTAGTTACTGCAGCAACCGTTCTTACTACAACTTTGTAAGTATTCTACCTAGACACTGGTTGATAAGGTCACAGAGTGATCTGATGGTAGCGACCAGGTGGTAGTGACTGCCAGGAGGGAGGTGTGGCACTGAGAGGAAGGAGTGAGTGAGGGAGAGTGGCAGATGGTCTCCGAGCCAGCCTTGACTCCGACTACAGCTTAATATAACCTGCATGTCAACCCCAGGAGCACTACGTCCACTTTATTGCTCACCTTGTGTGTAAACACTGCCACGCCCTCCTTTCCCCCACCCCCGCCGCCGTTGTTACTACCACCACAACCTTGAGACAGGCACACTGCTGCTACCACCGTTGTTACTATGACAGTCTTCAAACAGGCACACACCCAGCGCTGTGCTAAATAAGAAAGCACACGGTAATAGTTACTTTCAGATAAGTCGAAAAGTATAAAAGGTCAAGGGTTTTCATTACCCTTTAGATGTGAAGGGAATTACCAGTAAAGGGTTACTGGGAGGATAAACGAGTGACACTGGGAGAAGAAAGGAGTGGTACCAGGAAGAACGGGTGCTACTGGAGGGAGGTAGTAGTGACACAGGAAGGATAGATGAATGACACACAGAGGATGGAGTGGCACTGGGGGGGAGGGAGGAGTAGCACTGGGAGGAGGGAGGAGTGGCACTGAGTGATTTTGGGAGTAATTTCGGTGTGCAGAATTAGGAATAATCTATTAAGAATTTTCCAGGAGTAAATTATGCCTTTGAGATAAGCATTGACAAATTTTTTTTCCATGAAGTTCTTGATAAGCTGGGCTGTGGTGTCCAAGCTGGGCTGCTGCAGCTGACACCAACACCTGCGAGGCTTGATCTGGGAGCTGGCTAGCGGCACCTCTCAAGGGGAAGTTACAGTACTCAGCGTGTTGTTGATATTCTTCATTCCTTATCATAATAGTTGTTGTTATAAGTATGAATGGTCTCCATAATTGTTATACTGGTCTACAGCAGAAATGCTTCGGTAATAAAACTTGGTCATTCTTTACTAATTTTGGGTTATTGAATACGAAAAATATGCTTAATACTGAAAAATTGTCTGTATGAAGACATGGAGTCAGGCCGGCTGCTCTTATGCTTGACCTGGGAAGGGAGGATGGTAAACATAGGGTTCAGGTGAAAGGCTCTTGATTCACACCAACGAGACGTTATTGTTTATATATACAGTTTTAACCATTTATACAGTTTTCTATAGCCACAATACGTAATTTATTAAAAATACAATTTATTTTAGCCAATCAATTGTCACTGTGGTTGTATTCGTTTTCAGCTTCCCAAAAACCGTAAGTGAAACACTTTTTTTTTTCTTTCCGAAACACAAAATTATTCAAAATTTTAGATAAGTATTATCATCCACTAACATAGCTGCTTCCACTGCTATTAAGATCTTGCTAGTAAATTAAAAACTAAATTGGATGTGAACTATTAAATTAAAATAGAGACCAATATAAGTGAGTGAAGTAAAAATAATGTCAAGTGTGTGAGAGTAGTAAGAGCTGCGGGGACGTCAGCACCGGTGGACTCATCAGGTGGGCAAACATAAACTAGATGCAGAGTTTTTTCCCAGACCATCTTAGGTTTTTCACCTACTCGCATGACTCTGCCAACAGATGGAGGAGCAGCGTTCTCACTCACCGAGACGCCCAGTGACGCTCAAACCACAGATGATGGAGGAAGGCTTTTGAAGGTGTGTGGAGAGGTTTATGAGAGGGAAGGTAGGACACCTGCCATAATTCTTTACAGCTGTGAAGGTAGAATTTAGTGTTGCAAGGAAAGAATGTGATGCACATGAAGGAGCATAGTGAAGCATCAGTGGACCAAGTTAGAAGTAAAGCCTAGATGAGGATGACGCTAGGCTGATTTAGGTATCCATTATACGTAAACATTATTATTATTTTTATTGGCTTTTGAGTTTTGGTGCTTTTCATAGTGTGTTACAGAAACCTACGGATTTAACGTTTTCCCACGATAATAAAATGTTTGGTTTTATTTGTAATATTCACATAAGCCATGTTGTGAGTAGTGGTGGTGTGAGGCTTGTAAACAAGACAGAATACCCTGGTAACAATAATACACACACAACACGCACTTACCACACTGAAACTTAAGACGACATTTTGGTCCCATTCTAACCATTCACAAGTCACACAATAAGTCACAGTGTGACTTATTAATGGTTCATTGTTGGAACGAAATGCCATCAAAAGCTTCAGTTTCGTCAGTGCGGGTTACTTGTGCATTGTTTCAGCTAGGGTATTGAGACTTTTTATATGTATGTATAATGTTACTAACGAGTGTTGCGTTGTTTCAGAGCTCAGGCATCGGGGAGGCGAGTGTGTACCACGCGCTGGTGGTCATCTTCCTAGAGTTCTTCGCCTGGGGTCTCCTCACGTCTCCCATGATCACCGTGAGTATACTCTACCTCTTTTTGTTACATTACTTCCTCCACATGATTAGCTTTTAAGGAATATACTCTTCAAGACCGTTGCATGTGTGCAGTATGATATTAACCATACCTTTACACGTTGAAGCAAATGGTAATAGAAAGAAAGGTGAGGTAGAAAGGGGAGAGATGGACGCACAAACTCTTTCATAATAGGTAACCTTAATTTAGTTTTAGATTCATCACATCTTGGAATACTTAACCTAGTTTTTGATAATAAAATTTCGAGTAGGCTAAGGTCATTTCTAGACTCAGAAGGAGTATTTCTTCTTGAACCATTTTAAAATCTTGGCTGGAAAATCTTGCGACTGAAGCACAGATAACTGGTAACTTTCTTAACTATTGTAAGACCGTAGCCAACAAACATAATCCCGAAATAAATGTAAGGTATCTTTGTGGCACACGCATCGCTTGTACTTCAGGGAAAACATTTGTGAGAGCTTGTTGAAGTGTGCTTCTGTGAGTACCATGTTGATGGATGACTGACATCTCTGTGTTATAGTGTATTCAGCTTGATCTTAATTCCTGACTTGTGTTAAGGTTTTGAGTAGATGCGATGCTTCAGCAAGCTGTGTAACGCTGGAAGCCTCATCACTCCCTTCTCCATGTGTCTCAGTAACTTAATGTTGTTTATTCCAACACCTTCCCTGCTTTGCTCGCTGTTCACCGCCTCTTTATTGTACACTCTTACTTTGATCCTTCTCTTTATATCCAGCTTTTTCTCGTCCTTTCATCTTCCTACACTTCTCTCCCTCCACTCTGTTCTTCCTCTTGCTCCCTCTATTATACTGACTGTCATTCAGTGTACATTGGCATAGTAGTGTGTAAATTCACCTGGTAGCTCACGCTTCCTCCTACACAATTTGTGAAATTCTCATTTCTCAAGTATTCAAATTTTGACCTAAATTAATATTTTATATAAATATTTGTGTATAACGTGACTGTAATGTTGTGCTTTACATATGGTTAGACAATAATATGCTAAATTAAGATAATAGTGGTCATCTTACAACCATCGTGAGATAGACAGCGGTGCGCGAGGATACTTTTTACACAACACTTCAATACCTTCACAGTTCTGGAGTTTTCTTATACTTTGGCAATTTGCTCAGAATATGACTTCCTC
>NW_027201968.1:0-5497 GCF_038502225.1 Cherax quadricarinatus
GCCTCTCATTGGGGCTAGCGCTTGCTCCTCTGACTAGCCTCAAAGTGGTCTAGGCACTCGGTAATCTGACTAGCCTCTCAGTGGTCCAGGCGCTCGCTCCTCTGACTAGCCTCTCAGTGGTCCAGGTGCTAGCTCCTCTCAGTAGTCCACGGGCTCGCTTCTCTCAGTGGTCCAGGCGTTTGCTCCTCTCAGTGGTCCTGGCGCTCACTACTCTTGGTGGTCCAGGTGCTCGCTCCTCTGACTAGCCTCTCAGAGGTCCAGGCGCTCGCTTCTCTGACTAGCCTCTCAGTGGTGCAGACGCTTGCTCCTCTCAGTGGTACAGGGGCTTACTACTCTGACTAGCCTCTCAGTGGTCCAGGCGCTCGCTCCTCTGACTAGCCTCTCAGTGGTCAAGGCACTCACTCCTCTGACTAGCCTCTCAGTGGTCCAGATGCTCACTCCTCTGACTAGCCTCTCAGTGGTCCAGGTGCTCGCTCCTCTGATTAGCCTCTCAGTGGTCCAGGCACTCGCTACTCTGACTAGCCTCTCAGTGGTCCAGGCGTTCACTACTCTGACTAGCCTCTCAGTGTTCCAGGCACTCGCTTCTCTGACTAGCCTCTCAGCGATCCATGCGCTCGCTGATCTGACTAGCCTGTCAGCGGTCCAGGCGCTCGCTCCACTGACTAGCCTCTCAGCAGTCCAGGCATTCGCTCCAATGACTAGCCTCTCAGCAGTCTAGGCGATCGCTACTCTGACAGCCTCTCAGTGGTCCAGGCGCTTGCTACTCGGACTAGCCTCTCAGTGGTTCAGGCGCTCGCTACACTGACTAGCCTCTCAGTGGTCCAGGCGCTCGCTCCTCTGAATAGCGTCTCAGAGGTCCAGGCGCTCGCTACTCTGAATAGCCTCTCAGTTGTCCACGTGCTCACTATTCTGAGTAGCCTCTCAGTGGTTCAGGCGCTCGCTACTCTGACTAGCCTCTCAGTGGTCCAGGTGCTCGCTACTCTGACTAGCCTCTCAGCAGTCCAGGTGCTCGCTACTCTGACTAGCCTCCCAGCGGTCCAGGCACTTGCTTCTTTGACTAGCCTCTCAGCAGTCCAGGCACTTGCTACTCTGACTAGCCTCACAGTGGTCCAGGCACTCGCTACTCTGACTAGCCTCTCAGTGGTCCAGGCATTCGCTACTCTGAATAGCCTCTCAGTGGTCCAGGTGCTCGCTACTCTGACTAGCCTCTCAGTGGTCCAGATGCTCACACCTCTTCTGACTAGCCTCTAAGCGGTCCATTCGCTCCCTCAGCTGACTAGCCTCTCAGTGGTCCAGGCGCTCGCTCGTCTGACTAGCCTCTCAGTGGTCTAGGCACTCGCTACTCTGACTAGCCTCTCAGTGGAAAAGGTGCTCGCTACACTGACAAGCTTCTCAGTGGTCCAGGCACTTGCTACTCTGACTAGCCTCTCAGTGGTCCAGTCGCTTGCTACTCTGCCTAGCCTCACAGTGGTCCAGGCACTCGCTACTCTGACTAGCCTCTCAGTGGTCCAGGCGCTCGCTACACTGACAAGCCTCTCAGTGGTCCAGGCGCTCGCTCCTCTGATTGTCCTCTCAGTGGTCCGGGTGCTCGCACCTCTGACTGGCCTCTCAGTGGTCCAGGTGCTCGTTCGTCTGACTAGCCTCTCAGTGGTCCAGGCGCTCGCTACTCTGACTAGCCTCTCAGTGGTAAAGGCGCTCACTCCTCTGACTAGCCTCTCAATGGTCCAGCCGCACGCTCCTCTTACTAGCCTCTCAGTGGTCAAGGCGCTTGCTACTCTGACTAGCCTCTCAGTGGTCAATGCGCTCGCTCCTCTGAGTAGCCTCTCTATGGTCCATGGGCTCGCTCCTCTGACTAGCCTCTCAGTGGAAAATGCGCTCGCTCCTCTGACTGGCCTCTCAGTGGTCCATGCACTCACTCCTCTGACTAGCCTCTCAGTGGTCCAGGCACTCGCTACTCTGACTAGCCTCTCAGTGGTCCAGGCGCTCGCTACTCTGACTAGCCTCTCAGTGGGTCCAGACGCTCGCTACTCTGACTAGCCTCTCAGTTGTCCAGGTGCTCGCTACTCTGACTAGCCTCTCAGTGGTTCAGGCGCTCGCTACTCTGACTAGCCTCTCAGTGGTCCAGCCGCTCGCTACTCTGACTAGCCTCTCAGCGGTCCAGGTGCTAGCTCCTCTGACTAGCCTCTCAGAGGTCCAAGCGCTCGCTTCTCTGACTAGCCTCTCAGTGGTGCAGACGCTTGCTCCTCTCAGTGGTACAGGGGCTCACTACTCTGACTAGCCTCTCAGTGGTCCAGGCACTCACTCCTCTGACTAGCCTCTCAGTGGTCCAGGCGCTCACTCCTCTGACTAGCCTCTCAGTGGTCAAGGCACTCACTCCTCTGACTAGCCTCTCAGTGGTCCAGATGCTCACTCCTCTGACTAGCCTCTCAGTGGTCCAGGTGCTCACTCCTCTGACTAGCCTCTCAGTGGTCCAGGCATTCGCTGATCTGACTAGCCTGTCAGAGGTCCAGGCGCTCGCTCCACTGACTAGCCTCTCAGCAGTCCAGGTATTCGCTCCTCTGACTAGCCTCTCAGCAGTCTAGGCGATCGCTACTCTGACAGCCTCTCAGTGGTCCAGGCGTTTGCTACTCGGACTAGCCTCTCAGTGGTTCAGGCGCTCGCTACACTGACTAGCCTCTCAGTGGTCCAGGCGCTCGCTCCTCTGACTAGCCTCTCAGAGGTCCAGGCGCTCGCTACTCTGAATAGCCTCTCAGTGGTCTAGGCGCTCGCTACTCTGACTAGCCTCTCAGCGGTCCAGACGCTCGCTACTCTGACTAGCCTCTCAGTTGTCCACGCGCTCGCTATTCTTACTAGCCTCTCAGTGGTTCAGGCGCTCGCTACTCTGACTAGCCTCTCAGTGGTCCAGGTGCTCGCTACTCTGACTAGCCTCTCAGCGGTCCAGGCGCTCGCTTTTCTGACTAGCCTCTCAGTGGTCCAGGAGCTCGCTACTCTGAATAGCCTCTCTCTGGTCCAGGCGCTCGCTACTCTGACTAGCCTCCCAGCAGTCCAGGCACTCGCTTCTCTGACTAGCCTCTCAGTGGTCCAGGCGCTTGCTACTCTGACTAGCCTCACAGTGGTCTAGGCACTCGCTACTCTGACTAGCCTCTCAGTGGTCCAGGCGCTCGCTACTTTGAATAGCCTCTCAGTGGTCCAGGTGCTCGCTACTCTGACTAGTCTCTCAGTGGTCCAGATGCTCTCACCTCTACTGAATAGCCTCTAAGCGGTCCATTCGCTCCTTCAGCTGACTAGCCTCTCAGTGGTCCAGGCGCTCGCTCGTCTGACTAGCCGCTCAGTGGAAAAGGCACTCGCTACACTGACAAGCTTCTCAGTGGTCCAGGCACTTGCTACTCTGACTAGCCTCTCAGTGGTCCAGTTGCTTGCTACTCTGCCTAGCCTCACAGTGGTCCAGTAACTCGCTACTCTGACTAGCCTCTCAGTGGTCCAGGTGCTCACTACACTGACAAGCCTCTCAGTGGTCCAGGCGCTCGCTCCTCTGATTATCCTCTCAGTGGTCCAGGTGCTCGCACCTCTGACTAGCCTCTCAGTGGTCCAGGGGCTCACTCCTCTGACTGGCCTCTCAGTGGTCCAGGTGCTCGCTCGTCTGACTAGCCTCTCAGTGGTCCAGGCGCTCGCTACTCTGACTAGCCTCTCAGTGGTAAAGGCGCTCACTCCTCTGACTAGCCTCTCAATGGTCCAGCCGCACGCTCCTCTTACTAGCCTCTCAGTGGTCAAGGCGCTCGCTACTCTGACTAGCCTCTCAGTGGTCAATGCGCTCGCTCCTCTGAGTAGCCTCTCTGTGGTCCATGGGCTCGCTCCTCTGACTAGCCTCTCAGTGGAAAAGGCGCTCGCTCCTCTGACTGGCCTCTCAGTGGTCCAGGCACTCGCTCCTCTGACTAGCCTCTCAGTGGTCCAGGCACTCGCTACTCTGACTAGCCTCTCAGTGGTCCAGGCGCTCGCTACTCTGACTAGCCTCTCAGTGGTCCAGACGCTCGCTACTCTGACTAGCCTCTCAGTTGTCCAGGTGCTCGCTACTCTGACTAGCCTCTCAGTGGTTCAGGCGCTCACTACTCTGACTAGCCTCTCAGTGGTCCAGCCGCTTGCCACTCTGACTAGCCTCTCAGCGGTCCAGGTGCTAGCTCCTCTGACTAGCCTCTCAGTGGTCCAGGAGCTCGCTACTCTGACTAGCCTCTCAGTGGTCCAAGCGCTCGCTACTCTGACTAGCCTCTAAGTGGTCCAGGCACTCGCTCCTCTGACTAGCCTCTCAGCGGTCCAGGCACTCGCTACTCTGACTAGCTTCACACTGGTCCAGGCGCTCACTACTCTGACTAGCCTCTCAGTTGTCCAGGCGCTCACTACTCTGACTAGCCTCTCAGTGGTCCAGGCGCTCACTACTCTGACTAGCCTCTCAGTGGTCCAGGCGCTCGCTACTCTGACTATCCTCCCAGTGGTCCAGGCGTTCACTACTCTGACTAGCCTCTCAGTGGTCCAGGCGCTCGCTACTCTGACTAGACTCTCAGTGGTCGAGGTGCTCGCTCCTCTGACTAGCCTCTCAGTGGTCCAGGAGCTTGCTACTCTGACTAGCCTGTCTATGGTCCAGGCGATCACTACTCTGACTAGCCTCTAAGCAGTCCAGGCACTCGCTCATCTGACTAGCCTCTCAGCGGTCCAGGGGCTCACTACTCTGACTAGCTTCACAGTGGTCCAGGTGCTCGCTACTCTGACTAGCCTCTCAGTTGTCCAGGTGCTCACTACTCTGACTAGCCTCTCAGTGGTCCAGGCGCTCACTACTCTGACTAGCCTCTCAGTGGTCCAGGCGCTTGCTACTCTGACTATCCTCCCAGTGGTATAGGCGCTCGCTGCTCTGACTAGCCTCTCAGTGGTCCAGGCGCTCGTTACTCTGACTAGCCTGATCAATGGTCCAGATGCTCACACCTCTTCTGACTATCCTCCCAGTGGTCCAGACGCTCGCTGCTCTGACTAGGCTCTCAGTGGTCCAGGCGCTCAATTCTCTGACTAGCCTCTCTGTGGTAGATGCGCTCGCTACTCTGACTAGCCTCTCAGTGGTCAAGGCGCTCGCTTCTCTGACTTGCCTCTCAGTGGTCCAGGTGCTCACTCCTCTGATTATCCTCTCAGTGGTCCAGGTGCTCGCTCCTCTGACTAGCCTCTCAGTGGTCCACTGGCTCACTCCTCTGACTGGCCTCTCAGTGGTCCAGGCGCTCGCTCGTCTGACTAGCCTCTCAGTGGTCCAGGCGCTCGCTACTCTGACTAGCCTCTCAGTGGTAAAGGCACTCACTCCTCTGACTAGCCTCTCAATGGTCCAGGTGCACGCTCCTCTGACTAGCCTCTCAGTGGTCAAGGCGCTCGCTACTCTGACTAGCCTCTCAGTGGTCAATGCGCATGCTCCTCTGAATAGCCTCTCTATGGTCTATGGGCTCGCTCCTCTGACTAGCCTCTCAGT
>NW_027201969.1:0-5486 GCF_038502225.1 Cherax quadricarinatus
CTCGCTACTCTGACTAGCCTCTCAGTGGTCCAGGTGCTCGCTACTCTGACTAGCCTCTCAGTGGTCGAGACACTCGCTACTCTGACTAGCCTCTCAGTTGTCCAGGCGCTCGCTACTCTGACTAGCCTCTCAGTGGTTCAGGCGCTCGCTACTCTGACTAGCCTCTCAGTGGTCAAGGCGCTCTCTACTCTGACTAGCCTCTCAGCGGTCCAGGCGTTCGCTCCTCTGACTAGCCTCTCAGTGGTCCAGGAGCTCGCTACTCTGACTAGCCTCTCAGTGGTCCAGACGCTCGCTACACTGACTAGCCTCTCAGTGGTCCAGGCGCTCGCTACTCTGACTAGCCTCTCAATGGTCCAGGTGTATGCTCCTCTGACTAGCCTCTCAGTGGTCCAGGAGCTCGCTACTTTGACTAGCCTCTCAGTGGTCCAGGCGCTTGCTACTCTGACTAGCCTCTAAGCGGTCCAGGCGCTCGCTCCTCTGACTAGCCTCTCAGCGGTCCAGGCGCTCGCTACTCTGACTAGCCTCACAGTGGTCCAGGTGCTTGCTACTCTGACTAGCCTCTCAGTGGTCCAGGCGCTCACTACTCTGACTAGCCTCTCATTGGTCCAGGCGCTCGCTACTCTGACTATCCTCCCAGTGGTCCAGGTGCTCGCTGCTCTGACTAGACTCTCAGTGGTCCAGGCACTCGTTACTCTGACTAGCCTGTCAGTGGTCCAGACACTCACACCTCTTCTGACTAGCCTCTAAGCAGTCCAGGCGCTCGCTCAGCTGACTAGCCTCTCAGTGGTGCAATCTCTCGCAACTCTGACTAGCCTCTCAGTGGTCCAGGCGTTCGCTCCTCTGACAAGCCTCTCAGTGGTCCAGGCGCTCGCTACTCTGACTAGCCTCTCAGTGGTCCAGCTGCTCACTCCTTTGACTAGCCTCTTAGTGGTCCAGTCGCTCGCTACTCTGACTAGCCTCACAGTGGTCCAGGCACTCGCTACTCTGACTAGCCTTTCAGTGGTCCAGGTGCTCACTCCTCTGACTAGCCTCTCAGTGGTCCAGAGGCTCGCTTCTCTGACTGGCCTCTCAGTGGTCCAGGCGCTCGCTCGTCTGGCTAGCCTCTCAGTGGTCCAGGAGCTCGCTACACTGACTAGCCACTCAGTGGTAAAGGTGCTCGCTCCTCTGACTAGCCTCTCAATGGTCCAGGCGCACGCTCCTCTGACTAGCCTCTCAGTTGTCAAGGCGGTTGCTACTCTGACTAGCATCTCAGTGGTCTAGGCACTCAATCCTCTGGCTAGCCTCTCAGTGGTCCATGCGCTCGCAACTCTGACTAGCCTCTCAGTGGTCTAGGCGCTCGCTACTCTGACTAGCCTCTCAGTGATCTAGGCACTCGCTACTCTGAATAGCCTCTCAGTGGCCCAGGCACTCGCTACTCTGACTAGCCTCTCAGTGGTCTAGGTCCTCGCTCCTCTCAGTGGTACAGGGGCTCCCTTCACTGACTAGCCTCTCAGTGGTCCAGGCGCTCGCTCCTCTGACTAGCCTCTCAGTGATCCAGGCGCTCGCTCCTCTGACTAGCCTCTCAGTGGTCCAGGTGCTCGCTACTCTGACTAGATTCTCAGTGGTCTAGGCGCTCGCTAATCTGACTAGCCTCTAAGTGGTCCAGGCACTCGCTCATCTGACTAGCCTCTCAGTGGTCGAGGCGCTCACTACTCTGACTAGATTCTCAGTGGTGCAGGCGCTCGCTCATCTGACTAGCCTCTCAGAGGTCGAGGCACTCGCTACTCTGACTAGCCTCTCAGTGGTCCAGGCGCTCGCTACTCTGACTAGCCTCTCAGCGGTCGAGACGCTTGCTACTCTGACTAGCCTCTCAGTTGTCGAGGCGCTTGCTACTCTGACTAGCCTCTCAGTGGCTCAGGCGTTCGCTACTCTGACTAGCCTCTCAGTTGTCCAGGCGTTCGCTTTTCTGACTAGCCTCTCAGTGGTCCAGTAGCTCGCAACTCTGACTAGCCTCTCAGTGGTCCAGGCGCTCGCTACTCTGACTAGCCTCTCAGCGGTCCAGGCGCTCGCTCCTCTGACTAGCCTCTCAGCGGTCCAGGCGCTCGCTACTCTGGCTAGCCTCACAGTGGTCCAGGTGCTCGCTTCTCTGACTAGCCTCTCAGTGGTCCATTCGCTCGCTCAACTGACTAGCCTCTCAGTGGTCCAGGCGCTCGCAATTCTGACTAGCCTCTAAGTGGTCCAGGTGCTCGCTCCTCTTACAAGGCTCTCAGTGGTCCAGGCGCTCGCTACTCTGACTAGCCTCTCAGTGATCCAGGCGCTCACTACTCTGACTAGCCTCTCAGTGGTCGAGGCACTCGCTACTCTGACAAGCCTCTCAGTGGTCCAGGGGCTCGCTACTCTGACTAGCCTCTCAGTGGAAAAGGTGCTCACTCCTCTGACTTTTCTCTCAGTGGTCGAGGTGCTCGCTCCTCTGATTAGCCTCTCAGTGGTCCAGGCGCTCGCTACTCTGACTAGCCTCTCAGTGGTCCAGGTGCTCGCTACTCTGACTAGCCTCTCAGTGGTCGAGACACTCGCTACTCTGACTAGCCTCTCAGTTGTCCAGGCGCTCGCTACTCTGACTAGCCTCTCAGTGGTTCAGGCGCTCGCTACTCTGACTAGCCTCTCAGTGGTCCAGGCGCTCGCTACTCTGACTAGCCTCTCAGCGGTCCAGGCGTTCGCTCCTCTGACTAGCCTCTCAGTGGTCCAGGAGCTCGCTACTCTGACTAGCCTCTCAGTGGTCCAGGCGCTCGCTACTCTGACTAGCCTCTCAGTGGTCCAGGCGCTCGCTACTCTGACTAGCCTCTCAGCAGTCCAGGTGTATGCTCCTCTGACTAGCCTCTCAGTGGTCCAGGAGCTCGCTACTCTGACTAGCCTCTCAGTGGTCCAGGCGCTCGCTACTCTGACTAGCCTCTAAGCGGTCCAGGCGCTCGCTCCTCTGACTAGCCTCTCAGCGGTCCAGGCGCTCGCTACTCTGACTAGCCTCACAGTGGTCCAGGCGCTTGCTACTCTGACTAGCCTCTCAGTGGTCCAGGCGCTCACTACTCTGACTAGCCTCTCAGTGGTCCAGGCGCTCGCTACTCTGACTATCCTCCCAGTGGTCCAGGTGCTCGCTGCTCTGACTAGACTCTCAGTGGTCCAGGCACTCGTTACTCTGACTAGCCTGTCAGTGGTCCAGACACTCACACCTCTTCTGACTAGCCTCTAAGCAGTCCAGGCGCTCGCTACTCTGACTAGCCTCTCAGTGGTGCAATCTCTCGCAACTCTGACTAGCCTCTCAGTGGTAGGCGTTCGCTCCTCTGACAAGCCTCTCAGTGGTCCAGGCGCTCGCTACTCTGACTAGCCTCTCAGTGGTCCAGCTGCTCACTCCTTTGACTAGCCTCTTAGTGGTCCAGTCGCTCGCTACTCTGACTAGCCTCACAGTGGTCCAGGCACTCGCTACTCTGACTAGCCTTTCAGTGGTCCAGGTGCTCACTCCTCTGACTAGCCTCTCAGTGGTCCAGAGGCTCGCTTCTCTGACTGGCCTCTCAGTGGTCCAGGCGCTCGCTCGTCTGGCTAGCCTCTCAGTGGTCCAGGAGCTCGCTACACTGACTAGCCACTCAGTGGTAAAGGCGCTCGCTCCTCTGACTAGCCTCTCAATGGTCCAGGCGCACGCTCCTCTGACTAGCCTCTCAGTGGTCAAGGCGGTTGCTACTCTGACTAGCATCTCAGTGGTCTAGGCACTCAATCCTCTGGCTAGCCTCTCAGTGGTCCATGCGCTCGCAACTCTGACTAGCCTCTCAGTGGTCTAGGCGCTCGCTACTCTGACTAGCCTCTCAGTGATCTAGGCACTCGCTACTCTGAATAGCCTCTCAGTGGTCCAGGCACTCGCTACTCTGACTAGCCTCTCAGTGGTCTAGGTGCTCGCTCCTCTCAGTGGTACAGGGGCTCGCTTCACTGACTAGCCTCTCAGTGGTCCAGGCGCTCGCTCCTCTGACTAGCCTCTCAGTGATCCAGGCGCTCGCTCCTCTGACTAGCCTCTCAGTGGTCCAGGTGCTCGCTACTCTGACTAGATTCTCAGTGGTCCAGGCGCTCGCTAATCTGACTAGCCTCTAAGTGGTCCAGGCACTCGCTCATCTGACTAGCCTCTCAGTGGTCGAGGCGCTCACTACTCTGACTAGATTCTCAGTGGTCCAGGTGCTCGCTCATCTGACTAGCCTCTCAGTGGTCCATGCGCTCGCTACTCTGACTAGCCTCTCAGCGGTCGAGATGCTTGCTACTCTGAATAGCCTTTCAGTTGTCCAGGCGCTTACTACTCTGACTAGCCTCTCAGTGGCTCAGGCGCTCGCTACTCTGACTAGCCTCTCAGAGGTCCAGGCGCTCGCTCCTCTGACTAGCCTCTCAGCAGTCCAGGTGCTCGCTACTCTGACTAGCCTCACAGTTTTCCAGGCGCTCGCTTCTCTGACTAGCCTCTCAGTTGTCCAGGTGCTTGCTACTCTGACAAGCCTCTCAGTGGTCGAGGCGCTCACTCCTCTGACTAGCCTCTCAGTGGTCCAAGCGCTCGCTTCTCTGACTAGCCTCTCAGTGGTGCTTGCGCTCGCTCCTCTGATTAGCCTCT
Source organism: Cherax quadricarinatus (assembly GCF_038502225.1). Taxonomy (NCBI): domain Eukaryota; kingdom Metazoa; phylum Arthropoda; class Malacostraca; order Decapoda; family Parastacidae; genus Cherax; species Cherax quadricarinatus. The sequence continues at coordinate 4,613 of NW_027201969.1, forward strand.
AAGTGGTCCAGGCGCTCGGTCCTCTGACTAGCCTCTCAGTGGTCCAGGCGCTCACTCCTCTGACTAGCCTCTCAGTGGTCCAGGTGCTTGCTCCTCTTAGTGGTGCAGGGGCTCACTACTCTGACTAGCCTCTCAGTGTAAAAGGTGCTCGCTCCTCAGAGTGGACACTCACTCCTCTCAGTGGTCGAGGTGCTCACTCCTCTGACTTTTCTCTCATTGGTCGAGGCACTCGCTACTCTGACTAGCCTCTCAGTGGTCCAGGTGCTCGCTACTCTGACTAGCCTCTCAGTGGTCGAGACACTCGCTACTCTGACTAGCCTCTCAGTTGTCCAGGCGCTCGCTACTCTGACTAGCCTCTCAGTGGTTCAGGCGCTCGCTACTCTGACTAGCCTCTCAGTGGTCCAGGCGCTCGCTACTCTGACTAGCCTCTCAGCGGTCCAGGCGTTCGCTCCTCTGACTAGCCTCTCAGTGGTCCAGGAGCTCGCTACTCTGACTAGCCTCTCAGTGGTCCAGACGCTCGCTACTCTGACTAGCCTCTCAGTGGTCCAGGCGCTCGCTACTCTGACTAGCCTCTCAGCGGTCCAGGTGTATGCTCCTCTGACTAGCCTCTCAGTGGTCCAGGAGCTCGCTACTCTGACTAGCCTGTCAGTGGTCCAGGTGCTTGCTACTCTGACTAGCCTCTAAGCGGTCCAGGCGCTCGCTCCTCTGACTATCCTCTCAGCGGTCCAGGCGCTCGCTACTCTGACTAGCCTCACAGTGGTCCAGGCGCTCGCTACTCTGACTATCCTCTCAGTTGTCCAGGCACTCGCTACTCTGACTAGCCTCTCAGTGGTCCAGGCGCTTACTACTCTGACTAGCCTCTCAGTGGTCCAGG
>NW_027201970.1:0-5469 GCF_038502225.1 Cherax quadricarinatus
ACATAGTCTTCATGATCACGCTAGATTTGGTGGTGAATATCATACAAAACCTATTTAAGACCACACCAGATATAGTCATGAATACTCCAGACATGTGCCATGGCTACTGAGTCGTAAAAATCCAGGCCAGTGTGTAAGCCACAGGGCCATGTATTTATACACCATAGGGAAGTTAGAATGGGCCACCACTATGACCACTAATGCAAGTATTCACATTGGTTCAATCATTACCCGTTCGGTGGTTCGTTCGAATGGTAATAATGTCGATAGAATTATCGACAATATGTTAGGTAAAAAGGACAAGTGCAACTAATGTGACATTTTATTGTGGCAACGTTTCGCTCTCCTGGGCTTGACAAAGCTCCTGGAGAGCGAAACGTTGCCGCAGTAAAATATCCCACTAGTTACACTGGTGACCTTTTACTTAACATGTCAGAAACTTATGGATCACCAGCAATAATGTTAATCTCTATTACAGTAAATGGGTCGCAATGTCATTCCGTGACACCTACTGGTAACCTGGCAACACTAATTTCTCCTTTGATTCTGTTCTAAAGGTCGTCTGTAGTAAAGGTCGTCTATTCACCACAAAGTCCTCTAGCCCAATGGTCTTCAAAAATTTCTATACGTGTTCAGTTCATGAGGTGTGTTTGTCTCTATGTATTAGACTGATAGTTCTCAAAATATATTTATATATGAAGATTCTGGTGTGTAGCCTGTGTGCTGTTACGCCAATATCAAGTCTGATAACTGATAATCAATTTATCAGCTCAGAATTGACTAAGACACATGTGCAACAGTTGGGTATCTTTATCGTTAAAATGTTTCGCCTACAAAGTAGCCTTCTTCAGTCAAATTCAAAGGCAGCAGGTGTAGTAGTGAAATGATGATGCAATCACACCATTAACCTTGAATAAATAGTCTTTGAGGTGGTCAGTCCCTCAGCCTGGAGATGCGTTCAGCTCAGTGGTTTGGAACAATGTGGTCAGTCAGTCCCTCAGCCTGGAGAAGAGTTCAGCTCAGTGGTTTGGAACAATGTGGTCAGTCAGTCCCTCAGCCTGGAGAAGAGTTCAGCTCAGTGGTTTGGAACAATGTGGTCAGTCAGTCCCTCAGCCTGCAGAAGAGTTCAGCTCAGTGGTTTGGAACAATGTGGTCAGTCAGTCCCTCAGCCTGGAGAAGAGTTCAGCTCAGTGGTTTGGAACAATGTGGTCAGTCAGTCCTTCAGCCTGGAGAAGCGTTCAGCTCAGTGGTTTGGAACAATGTGGTCAGTCAGTCCCTTAGCCTGGAGAAGAGTTCAGCTCAGTGGTTTGGAACAATGTGGTCAATCAGTCCCTTAGCCTGGAGAAGAGTTCAGCTCAGTGGTTTGGAACAATGTGGTCAGTCAGTCCCTTAGCCTGGAGAAGAGTTCAGCTCAGTGGTTTGGAACAATGTGGTCAGTCAGTCCCTCAGCCTGGAGAAGAGTTCAGCTCAGTGGTTTGGAACAATGTGGTCGGTCAGTCCCTCAGCCTGGAGAAGAGTTCAGCTCAGTGCTCTGGAAAGATACGAAGCTGAAGCATGAAAATGGAGTCTCAAATACTCTCGAAGGTGAGGGGGAAAATCTTGAAGACGTTACAGGAGACGCGATTCACTAGTAGAAGCAAGATTCCTATGGAATCCAATCCTCCACACAACTAGTTAAGCAATAAGCATAATGAATGATAATTATCGGTTATCATCCCTTTCTGGACGGTTATAACCGTTCAAACAGGGTTATCGTTCGTGCCTGATTCTCTGTGTGTGGTTACCTTGGCTAGTTCCCCCAACCACCAACACAAAATTTAGAGATATCTATTTCAAAAGATATTTCTGTAACAAATTGTCTATTTCATGCACAGCGGATCTATCTGGAATGTCGCGAACTCATGTGAGAAGTACACGTCAGTATGGTTGAGGTCCAGGAGATGTATGGTGGTGATTACTTTAACCACTGTAATTACCCAAACTTCCCAGAAGCAAATGGCTGTAACCAGTTCACTTGAAACTTAACGGAAGTGTAATTGGTTTTAATTAGTTACCGGTGTTGGGTCTTACAGTTTGGACACTGATGAATACGTGTCCGTGATGTATGTGTTAGTTCGTGATCTATGTGTTGGTTCGTGATGGATGTGTTGGTTCGTGATGTATGTGTTGATTCGTGATGTATGTGTTGGTTCGTGATGTATGTGTTGGTTCGTGATGTATGTGTTGGTTCGTGATGTATGTGTTGGTTCGTGATGTATGTGTTGGTTCGTGATGTATGTGTTGGTTCGTGATGTATGTGTTGGTTCGTGATGTATGTGTGGGTTCGTGATGTATGTGTTGGTTCGTGATGTAAGTGTTGGTTCGTGATGTACGTGTTGGTCCGTGATGTATGTGTTGGTTCGTGATGTATGTGTTGGTCCGTGATGTAGTGTCCTCTTCCTTCTCCCTCCTCTCTTCCTCTCTCTCTCTCTCTCTCTCTCCCTCCCTCCCTCTCTCCCTCCTTCCTTCCTTCCTTCCCTCCCTCCCTCCCTCTCCCTTCTTTCCTTCCTTCCTTCCCTCCCTCCCTCTCCCTTCTTTCCTTCCTTCCTTCCCTCCCTCCCTCCCTCTCCCTTCTTTCCTTCCTTCCCTTCCTCTCCCTCCTGCCTTCCTTCCCTCCTGCCTTCCTTCCCTCCCTCTTTCCTTCCCCCCTCCCTCCCTCCCTCCCTTCTTTTCTTCCCTCACTCCTTCCTTCCCTCCCTTCCTTCTTTTCCTTCCCTCCCTCCCTTCATTCTTTTCTTCCTTCACTCCTTCCTTCGCTTCTTTCCTCCTTCCTTCCCTCCCTCCTCCTTTCCCTCCCTCTCTCCCTCCTTCCCTCCCTCCACTCTCTCCTCTCAACTTTCACTTTACTTTCAGAAACTCTCTCAACACTCTCTCTCCAAAATAAATTCCCCCAAACATCCTTCCTCGCTTACTTAGTTCATATATAATGCACAATGTATTATAAATTGTATTACATAATTATCCAAAAATAAAAGAAATCCCCATTCACCATCATTCGCTCCATAACTGTCCAGAAGCGCGCAGACATCACGGTTCAAAAGACCCTGAGGACAACTGGTAAACTTAAAAAAAATAATAGTGAAGAGTGAAGGGGCCAGGAGCAATGACTCGATCCCTGCAACCACAAATAGGTGAGTACACAGACACAAACAGACACAAGTCTCTTGGAGCAGGGATTGGACCTAGTAGCAATCAGCAAAGAAACGGGGCCAGGAGCTGTCAATCAACCCATGCAACCACATAACAGTGCATATAGGTGAGTACACACACAACCGAAAACCAGCTACAGTATATGCGCATCTGACAAGTCTAACACAAGCTTTAACACTGTATGCGGTATATACAAGACCCATACTGGAGTATGTAACTTCAGTAGGAGTGACGACCTGATGAGCAGGTATAGGTCAGCAATAGAGATAATTAGGAAGAAGGGAGGGAGCCCTGTTATATGTGGTATTTTGCCAAGAGGAGTAGTTAGAAATGAATGGTTGTCCAGGGCAATTGGTATCAATTGCTGGCTGGACAAACACTAAGGAAAATGCAGTAACATGTTGAACCCACACTTGGTCAACTATCAAGAAGCAGGAGAAAGTGGAGAGGTTTACATGACTAGCCCAGGAGCTACTGGGCATGTCCAGGGAGGAGAGGTTAAGAGAACTCAACCTGATGACACTAAAAGAAAGAATGATACAATACAAAATACTCAGAGGATCTGACAGGGTGGACAGAGAGAGACAGAGCCCAATCGTACGTATTCTTAAAACTATGTATGAAGCCTGCTTCACCTTTTTCATCCAGATCATTTCTACGACAGCCTGGAGGGTTTACAATACCGGAGGAAAACTAATACGCAAATATTAAATGAACCAGAAAATTAAATTTTCCATTTGGCAGAATTGCTGGTATTACCAACGCAATATTATTTTAATATCTAAAAAAGTCGCGTTTAGTGTTTGAACTATGACTTTCTGTGACCCTGACCCCTCATCTGTGTGTTATTGGAAAGATGAATAATGTGTAGACCTCATCAGTTGACAAGCTTGGAGTGAATAAAAAATTTACGCTCTCCAAAGAGGCTAAAATTGAAAGCTTTAGCTCAGATCCCCTGACAAAAATCATAGTTATATATTGTTTTGTGGTAATATGTCGGTCTGTTTTTCTCAGTGGAAAAGAAAAGACAGGCAACAAATAAAACTTTAAACCTATTTTTGATGGAGGGTAAAGACAGGATTAATTTTTACTGATTCTCTCGTGTCATATCAGCGGGATGTAAGCCTAATTGTGTAGTTTATGAGACCTGGTCTGGGACCTGGCCACGGGGGTGATCGTCAGAATCCTTCATACGACTTTCTTGCAACGATAACAATGGACTCCAGCAACATAACAACTAGATGTATGAACATAAGGCCTGTTGGTCCATACCAGGGAGGTCCAAGTCCCAGCTGCTCAAGAAGGAGCACTGCAGCAGGCCTGCTGGTTCATACTAGGGAGGTCTAAGGACCAGGTGCTCAAAAAGGAAGAAGCACTGCAGCATGCCTGCTGGTCCATACTAGGGAAGTCCAAGTCCCAGCTGCTGAAGAAGGAGCACTGCAGCAAGCCTCCTCGTCCAAGCTGGTCAGATCCAACTCACACCCACCCACATGACTTTCACTCATCCACAATTCTATTAACCAATACTTTTCTATATACTTTCTAAATCTAAACTTTTTCAACATGAACCCATTGTTGCAAATCCTTTCACGATTGCATGATTTTAGCGGATGAATAATTCGAGAAAGGGGTCCCCGAACTGCGTAACTCTAGTTCTCTGTACCTTGGAGCAAGCGATTAGAATAGTACAGAGTGCGGCATATGTTGGTATTGTAGTTAAATATTAGAGGTGACGATTTAAACACATGAAAGGAGGAACACTGCAGCATGCCTACTGGCCCATACTAGTCAGGTCTTTCTCAAATCCAAACCCAAGAGAGGTTTAAGAGAATACTGTTTACCCCAGACAGTCACAGATCATTAGAATATTGCCAGTTATATATACCAGAGAATCATAGAAACATGATACAAGAACATGATACAACTTATACATACCATAGTTGACTTCAGTGATATGCTATATAGAAACCCCATGGTTATGCACAGCATTTCCCACAACTTAGGTTATAATTGTCCCCAGGATAGGACCCACATCAGTTGACTAATATCCAGGTACCTACTTACTGCTAGGTGACAGGGGCAGAAGGTGTAAGGAAATATGCCCAATGTTTCACCCGTACTAGGGATCGAACCCAGAAGCTCAGTGCATCAGCTGAGGGCGCATTGAGCTTCTGGGTTCATTACCTAGGTTCATTACCTCACGTCACCCCCGTCCCCAACAATATATACGCTTTTCCTCTCCACGTTCGTCTGTGACCTGGTAAACGCCAATGTGTGGTG
>NW_027201971.1:0-5456 GCF_038502225.1 Cherax quadricarinatus
CACCCTCCCACTCTTCACTCACCACACCCTCCCACTCTTCACTCACCACACCCTCCCACTCTTCACTCACCACACCCTCCCACTCTTCACTCACCACACCCTCCCACTCTTCACTCACTACACCCTCCCACTCTTCACTCACCACACCCTCCCACTCTTCACTCACCACACCCTCCCACTCTTCACTCACCACACCCTCCCACTCTTCACTCACCACACCCTCACTACACCCTCCCACTCTTCACTCCCACTCTTCACTCATGACACCCTCCCACTCTTCACTCACCACACCCTCCCACTCTTCACTTACCAACCTCACTCCTCACTCACCACACCCTCCCACTCTTCACTCACCACACCCTCCCACTCTTCACTCACAACACCCTCCCACTCTTCACTCACTACATCCCCCACTCTTCCCTCGTCACACCCACCCACTCTTCACTCACCACACCCTCCCACTCTTCACTCACCACACCCTCCCACTCTTCACTCACCACACCCTCCCACTCTTCACTCACCACACCCTCCCACTCTTCACTCACCACACCCTCCCACTCTTCACTCACCACACCCTCCCACTCTTCACTCACCACACCCTCCCACTCTTCACTCACCACACTCCACCCCCCCACTCTTCACTCACCACACCCTCCCACTCTTCACTCACCACACCCTCCCACTCTTCACTCACCACACCCTCCCACTCTTCACTCACCACACCCTCCCACTCTTCACTCACCACACCCTCCCACTCTTCACTCACTACACCCTCCCACTCTTCACTCACCACACCCTCCCACTCTTCACTCACCACACCCTCCCACTCCTCACTCACCACACCCTCCCACTTCACTCACTACACCCTTCCACTCTCCATTCACCTCACCCTCCAACTCTTCACTCACTACACCCTCCCACTCTTCACTCACTACACCCTCCCACTCTTCACTCACCCTCCCACTCTTCACTCACTCACACCCTCCCACTCTTCACTCACCACACCCTCCCACTCTGCACTCACCACACCCTCCCACTCTTCAGTCACTACACCCTCACACTCTTCACTCTTCACTCTTCACTCATGACACCCTCCCACTCTTCACTCACCACACCCTCCCACTCTTCACTCACCACACCCTCCCACTCTTCACTCACCACACCCTCCCACTCTTCACTCACCACACCCTCCCACTCTTCACTCACCACACCCTCCCACTCTTCACTCACCACACCCTCCCACTCTTCACTCACCACACCCTCCCACTCTTCACTCACCACACCCTCCCACTCTTCACTCACCACACCCTCCCACTCTTCACTCACCACACCCTCCCACTCTTCACTCACCACACCCTCCCACTCTTCACTCACTACACCCTCCCACTCTTCACTCACCACACCCTCCCACTCTTCACTCATGACACCCTCCCACTCTTCACTCACCACACCCTCCAACTCTTCACTCACTACACCCTCCCACTCTTCACTTACCAACCTCAATCTTCACTCACCACACCCTCCCACTCTTCACTCACCACACCCTCCCACTCTTCACTCACCACACCCTCCCACTTTTCACTCACCACACCCTCCCACTCTTCACTCACCACACCCTCCCACTCCTCACTCACCACACCCTCCCACTCTTCACTCACCACACCTTCCACTCTTCACTCACCACACCCTCCCACTCTTCACTCACCACACCCTCCCACTCTTCACTCACCACACCCTCCCACTCTTCACTCACCACACCCTCCCACTCTTCACTCACCACACCCTCCCACTCTTCACTCACCACACCCTCCCACTCTTCACTCACCACACCCTCCCACTCTTCACTCACTACACCCTCCCACTCTTCACACACCCTCCCACTCTTCACTCACCACACCCTCCCACTCTTCACTCACCACACCCTCCCACTCTTCACTCACCACACCCTCCCACTCTTCACTCACCACACCCTCCCACTCTTCACTCACCACACCCTCCCACTCTTCACTCACCACACCCTCCCACTCTTCACTCACCACACCCTCCCACTCTTCACTCACCACACCCTCCCACTCTTCACTCACCACACCCTCCCACTCTTCACTCACCACACCCTCCCACTCTTCACACACCACACCCTCCCACTCTTCACTCACCACACCCTCCCACTCTTCACTCACCACACCCTCCCACTCTTCACTCACCACACCCTCCCACTCTTCACTCACCACACCCTCCCACTCTTCACTCACCACACCCTCCCACTCTTCACTCACCACACCCTCCCACTCTTCACTCACTCTTCACTCACCACACCCTCCCACTCTTCACTCACCACACCCTCCCACTCTTCACTCACTACACCCTCCCACTCTTCACTCACCACACCCTCCCACTCATCACTCACTCACTTCACTCACCACACCCTCCCACTCTTCACTCACTCACCACACCCTCCGACTCTTCACTCCCCACACCCTCCCACTCTTCACTCACCACACCCTCCCACTCTTCACTCACCACACCCTCCCACTCTTCACTCACCACACCCTCCCACTCTTCACTCACCACACCCTCCCACTCTTCACTCACCACACCCTCCCACTCTTCACTCACTACACCCTCCCACTCTTCACTCACCACACCCTCCCACTCTTCACTCACCACACCCTCCCACTCTTCACTCACTACACCCTCACACTCTTCACTCACCACACCCTCCCACTCTTCACTCACCACACCCTCCCACTCTTCACTCACCACACCCTCCCACTCTTCACTCACCACACCCTCCCACTCTTCACTCACCACACCCTCCGACTCTTCACTCACCACACCCTCCCACTCTTCACTCTCCACATCCTCCCACTCTTCACTCACCACACCCTCCCACTTTTCACTCACCACACCCTCCCACTCTTCACTCACCACACCCTCCCTCTCTTCACTCACCACACCCGCCCACTCATGACTCACCAAACCCAATCTTCACTCACCACACCCTCCCACTCTTCACTCACCTCACCCTCCAACTCTTCACTCACCACACCCTCCCACTCTTCACTCACCACACCCTCCCACTCTTCACTCACCACACCCTCCCACTCTTCACTCACCACACCCTCCCACTCTTCACTCACCACACCCTCCCACTCTTCACTCACCACACCCTCCCACTCTTCACTCACCACACCCTCCCACTCTTCACTCACCACACCCTCCCACTCTTCACTCACCACACCCTCCCACTCTTCACTCACCACACCCTCCCACTCTTCACTCACCACACCCTCCCACTCTTCACTCACCACACCCTCCCACTCTTCACTCACCACACCCTCCCACTCTTCACTCACCACACCCTCCCACTCTTCACTCACCACACCCTCCCACTCACTACACCCTCCCACTCTTCACTCACCACACCCTCCCACTCTTCACTCACCACACCCTCCCACTCTTCACTCACCACACCCTCCCACTCTTCTTTCACCACATCCTCTCACTCTTCACTCACCACACCCTCCCACTCTTCACTCACCACACCCTCCCACTCTTCACTCACCACACCCTCCCACTCTTCACTCACCACACCCTCCCACTCTTCACTCACCACACCCTCCCACTCTTCACTCACCACACCCTCCCACTCTTCACTCACTCTTCACTTCACTCACCACACCCTCCCACTCTTCACTCACCACACCCTCCCACTCTTCACTCACCACACCCTCCCACTCTTCACTCACCACACCCTCCCACTCTTCACTCACCACACCCTCCCACTCTTCACTCACCACACCCTCCCACTCTTCACTCACCACTCTTCACTCCAACTCTTCACTCACTACACCCTCCCACTCTTCACTCACCACACCCTCCCACTCTTCACTCACCACACCCTCCCACTCTTCACTCACCACACCCTCCCACTCTTCACTCACCACACCCTCCCACTCTTCACTCACCACACCCTCCCACTCTTCACTCACCACACCCTCCCACTCTTCACTCACCACACCCTCCCACTCTTCACTCACCACACCCTCCCACTCTTCACTCACCACACCCTCCCACTCTTCACTCACCACACCCTCCGACTCTTCACTCACCACACCCTCCCACTCTCCACTCACCACACCCTCCAACTCTTCACTCACCACACCCTCCGACTCTTCACTCACCACACCCTCCCACTCTTCACTCACCACACCCTCCCACTCTTCACTCACCACACCCTCCCACTCTTCACTCACCACACCCTCCCACTCTTCACTCACCACACCCTCCCACTCTTCACTCACCACACCCTCCCACTCTTCACTCACCACACCCTCCCACTCTTCACTCACCACACCCTCCCACTCTTCACTCACCACACCCTCCCACTCTTCACTCACCACACCCTCCCACTCTTCACTCACCACACCCTCCCACTTCACTCACCACACCCTCCCACTCCTCACTCACCACACCCTCCCACTTCACTCACTACACCCTTCCACTCTCCATTCACCTCACCCTCCAACTCTTCACTCACTACACCCTCCCACTCTTCACTCACCACACCCTCCAACTCTTCACTCACCACACCCTCCCACTCTTCACTCACCACACCCTCCCACTCATCACTCACACACCCTCTTCACTAACCACACCCTCCCACTCTTCACTCACCACACCCTCCCACTCTTCACTCACACACACCCTCACTCCCACCCTCTTCACTCACCACACCCTCCCACTCTTCACTCACCACACCCTCCCACTCTTCACTCACCACACCCTCCCACTCTTCACTCACCACACCCTCCCACTCTTCACTCACCACAACCTCCCACTCTTCACTCACTACATCGTTCCACTCTTCACTCACCACACCATCCCACTCTTCACTCACCACACCCTCCCACTCTTCACTCACCACACCCTCCCACTCTTCACTCACCACACCCTCCAACTCTTCACTCACCACACCCTCCCACTCTTCACTCACCACACCCTCCCACTCTTCACTCACTACACCCAATCTTCACTCACCACACCCAATCTTTACTCACCACACCCTTCCACTACTCACTCTCCACACCCTCCCACTCTTCACTCACCACACCCTCCCACTCTTCACTCACCACACCCTCCCACTCTTCACTCACCACACCCTCCCGCAGTTCACTCACCACACCCTCGCATTCTTCACTCACCACACCCTCCCACTCTACACTCACCACACCCTCCCACTCACCACACCCTCCCACTCTTCACTCACCACACCCTCCCACTCTCACCACACCCTCACTCACTCCACACCCTCCCATTCTTCACTCACCACACCCTCCCACTCTTCACTCACCACACCCTCCCACGCTGTCAGTTCCAATTGTGGTACTATTCTGACCTTCAAGGGTGCGACCCTGGCCTTTGACGTAATTAGTGTACTTCCTTCAGCATTACTC
>NW_027201972.1:0-5446 GCF_038502225.1 Cherax quadricarinatus
AGGTGCCTGGACATTAGTAGACCTTAGTGTGCCCATGTCACTAACAAGGAAAAACAACATGTTGCAGCATTAAAGAGTCCAGAACAAGTCACTCCACTTTATCACAGGCACCAGGCAGAGGGACACAGTCAGAATGGAAGATCTGCACATCCAACAGGAGATCGACTCAGTAAATGTCAGGCTTGACAAACTAAAGAATTGACAACTATTTACGTACCATGCAAGAACTTTATGTACCAGACTGAGAAAACCCACCCCAGCCAACTAACACCACTGACTACACATCATCACTGCTCCTTTCCATAGGACCCACAGAATGTTCCTCCAACAAAAAGTCTGAATTTTCATACACAAGGAGAACTTCCCAAGACCAAAGATTCTGAGTGATCTTCCTGAAGATATAGAAGAATGGGTACCAACCACCAGAACCACTCTGTTTAAGATAGATAAAAACCATCCTTACTGTTGATTCCTTATATCTAACCAACTATCAACTGAAAACCACCTATGGAAGAACACCAGCCCAGAATCAGATCACCTGACCAGCAGCTCCAGTTGGTGCCCTACAACCAGCCCCAACAACTTGCCTCCTACACAAAAAAAAAAAAAAAATACAAAAATATACTTACCACCAATTCGCTGTCATGCACATATGCATCTCATATACAAGTGTGTGTGTTGGTTGGTGGTGTGTCATATATAATCTTCTGTTTACTTTTCTTATACAGCATAAAACACACACACACACACACACACACACCTATGTTAATATGCACTAAAGTGCTTTGGCCACTTACCTTTATTACCCCCTCTCCTAACCCCCCACCTACCCTTTCTTTACATTCCATCCTTACCCATCCTTCTTCTTCCCTCAATTTACCAAACCTCTGGTTAAAGAATTGAATCTCTATTTAACCAGGAGGTTTCTGCATAGGATGCCAATGATGTCACTTAGGTCTGTAATAGTTATATCATGTAGAAATTAATTATTATTATTAACACTTTTGCCATCTCCCACCAAGGCAGGGTGACTCAAAAAAGATGAAACAAAAGTTTATCATCTTTTTATAGTTAGTAATGTATACGGGAGAAAGGATTACTAGCCCCTTGCTCCCAGCATTTTAGTCACCTCTTAACCCTTTGACTGTTTACGTCGTATATATACGTCTTGCGTCACTGTTTCTGACGTATTTATACGCGTAAATTCTAGTGGCTTCAGATCAAGCAGGAGAAAGCTGGTAGGCCCACATGTGAGAGAATGGGTCTGTGTGGTCAGTGTGCACCACATAAAAATAATCCTGCAGCATGCACTGCATAATGAGAAAAAAAAACTGACCATTTTTTTGGATTAAAACGCCGACTTTGAGGTGTATTTTCGTATAGTTTTTATCGTTGTATTCTCGTTTTCATGGTCTCAGGTGATAAAATGGAAAACATATTACACAAATAGAGATGATTTTCATTACTTTCACGATGAAAACGACCTTGAAATTGAGCTCAAAGTAGCGGAAATGTTCGATTTTTACCAATGTTCAGGAGTCAGTAAATTACACCACAAGTCCAATACACGTCAACTGGGGAGTCTGATATTCTTTCACTAGTGCACTGATATTATTTATACCATTTTTACAATAATGCAGTAGTCTGCATAACAGTAAATTTTGTATTTTTTGTATGAATAAAAAATGAAAATAGAAAGCAATAGTAATATAAGAGGGGCCTAGAGACGTGACTAATGAACAGAGGATATGTTATTTTAGTGCCAAGAATTTCTACATTGTTTATTCTGGACCCTATTTTGAAATTGGCATCTTTTTTAGTTTGCATGAAATTGGCCAAATTGCCAATTTCTGACCACTTTATTGGGTAGTTCAAATCGGTAAATGGGCAGTTTCTTGTACTCAACTGATAGAAAAAATGGAGTTCTAAAGAAATAGCTATGAGTTTGGTCAACTGGAACAACGGAATTGGCCAAAAACAGGGCTCAAAGTCGGCAAAATTGCTGATGCATATATGTCGCCGAGACCACTAACTTCGCGGGAGCGTAATTCCACGAGTTTTCGACCAAATTTCGTACTTTTGGTGTCATTACCATCGAGAAAAGATTCTCTATCATTTCATAAGAAAAAATAATTTTTTTTTTTTCCAAAACTTTTGCGACATAGAATGACAGTTTCAGAAAGGGGCTTGCGACAGTCAAAGGGTTAAAACAGATGGCTTACGGAGGATGGCTTCTTCTCCACTTCCCTATGGAGGGTTATTATTATTATTCTTATTGTTGTTGTTGTGAGTTATCAGTGCCTCTTTCGATTCTTCAGTACTAATGTTTAACTGCATTAACAACTTATGCCGCACTCTGCACTATTTCTATCATGTGCACTGAGGCACAAGGGACTAGGATTATGAATACAATGATACTTTCCTTGCATGACACAGCTATTATTATTTTTTAACAAACCGGCTGTATCTCATCAAGTCAGGGCGACCTAAGAAGAATAGCGTAGATTTAAATTTAGTGATTTATAGAGAAGGGCCTACTAACCCCTTGGTCCCATTATTATTAATATTATTATTATTATTATTATTATTATTAGTGTTGTTGTTATTACTGCTTCTACTGCTGTAAGTTAACTCTGTAGTGGACATCACCTCAGATGAAATCTGAGAATTACATCAGTTAAACTAACAAAATTCAAAGTCTTGGAACCATCACAACAATTCTATTAACCCAGGGACCTTCACAACCATTCTTTCAACCCAGGGACCTTCACAACCACTATATCAACCCAGGGACCTTCACAACCATTTTATCAACACAGGGATCTTCACAACCATTCTATTAACCCAGGGACCTTCACAACCATTTTATCAACCCAGGGATCTTCACAACCATTCTATCAACCCAGGGACCTTCACAGCCATTCTATCGAACCAGGGACCTTTGCAGCCATTTTATCAAACCAGGGACCTTCACACCCATTCTATCAACTCAAGGACCTTTGCAACCATTCTATCAACCCAACGACCTTCACAAACATTCTATCAACCTAGGGATCTTCACAACCATTCTATCAACCCAGGGACCTTCACAACCTTTCTTTCAACCCACAGACCTTCACAACCATTCTATCAACCCAGGGACCTTCAGAACCATTCTGTCAACCTAGGGACCTTCAGAACCATTCTTTCAACCCAGGGACCTTCAGAACCATTATATCAACCCAGGAACCTTCACAACCATTCTATCAACCAAAGGACCTTCACAACCATTCTATCAACCCTGGGATCTTCATAATAATTCTATCAACTCAGGGACTTTCACAGCCATTCTATCAACCCAGGGACCTTCACAACCATTCTTTCAACCTAGGGACCATCACTACTATTCTATCAACCAAGGGACCTTTACAACCATTCTATCAACCTAAGGACCTTCACAGCCATTCTATAAACCAAGGGACCTTCACAACTATTCTGTCAACCATGTGACTTTCACAGCCATTCTATCAACCCAGGGACCTTCACAACCATTCTTTCAACCCAGGGACCATCACTACTGTTCTATCAACCAAGGGACCTTTACAACAATTCTATCAACCTAAGGACTTTCACAGCCATTCTATAAAACAAGGGACCTTCACAACTATTCTGTCAATCATGGGACCTTCACAGCCATTCTCTCAACTATGGGACCTTCACAACCATTCTTTCAACCCAGGGACCTTCACAACTATTCTATCAACCAAGAGACCATCACTACTATTCTATCAACCCAGGGACCTTCACAACTATTTTATTAACCAAGAGACCATCATTACTATTCTATCAACCCAGGGACCTTCACAACCATTCTTTCAATGAAGGGACCTTCACAACCATTCTATCAACCAGTGGGCCTTCACAACCATTCTATCAACCCAGGGACCTTCACAACCATTCTATCAATCAAGGGGCCTTCACAACCTTTCTATCAACCCAGGGACCTTGATAACCATTCTATCAACCCAGGGACCTTGACAACCATTCTATTAAGCCAGGGACTTTCACAGCCATTCTATCAACTTGCAGACCTTCACAACCATTCTATCAACCCAGAGATCTTCACAACCATTCTGTCAACCCAGGGACCTTCACAACCATTCTGTCAACCCAGGAAATTTCACAACCATTCTATCAACCCAAGGATCTTCACAACCATTCTATCAATCAAGGGACCTTCACAGTCTTTCTATCAAGCCAGAGACCTTCATAGCCATTCTTTAAACTCAGGCACCTTCACAACCATTCTATCAACCCAGTGATCTTCATAATTATTCTATCAACTTGGGGACCCTCATAACCATTCTATTAACCTAAGGACCTTCAACAACCATTCTTTCAACCCAGGGACCTTCACAACTATTCTATCAACCAAGGGACCATCACTACTATTTTATCAACCCAGGGGCCTTCACAACAGTTATCAACCAAAGGACCTTCACAACCATTCTTTCAACCAAGGGACCTTCACATACATTCTTTCAACTCAGGACCCATAACTACTATTCTATCAACCAAGGGACCTTCACAACCATTCTTTCAACCCAGGGACCATCACTACTATTCTATCAACCAAGGGATCTTTACAACCAAACCATACCACGGGCGGGATTTGAATCCACGGTCAGAGAGTCTCAAAACTCCAGACCGTTGTGTTAGCCACTGGGCCAGCTAGCTTCAATAAGATTCGTCCAACTAGGTGTATTTCTACACCATGTTGACGGCTTTGAGGGGGCTTGAGCTAGAGTTCGTCACGGCTATGCTAGTGGGAGATTCGTCTGTAAAAACTTGCAATTGTGGACACAGTGGTGCCTATGCTAACCTTCCTATGGTGTAGAAATACACCTAGTTGGACGAATCTTTGAGACTCTCTGATCACGGGTTCAAATCCCACCCGTGGTATGGTTTGTTTGCAATCGTGTCATTACGATTTCGTGAGTCATGTAGACCTTTACAACCATTCTATCAACCAAGGGACCTTTACAACCATTCTGTCAACCCAGGGACCTTCACAACCATTCTATCAACCAAGGAACCTTCACAACCATTTATTAACCTGTAAACAGTCCAAACGTGTACATACGTTCTTACTGCTAGTGCCCCAAATGTATATAAACGTTTTATTTTTTCTGCCTTCAAATATGGCATGATTGGCCTGAGATGCCTTGTCAGCATAGAATGGGTCATAACACTCAGTGTGCACTGTATTAAAAAAAATCTGGGACCACTTAGTACCTTGTGGGAGCACCAGTTCAATTGAGCACCTGCTAGAGCAAACAGCGCAGCAAGCACCTGGGATTCACTGATTTCATGTAGTATTAGCTCTCCCATTTTAAGAGGAAAGTGATGTTGACCCCAAGTTTAGTGGCTTTGAGGTGGATGTCACCGTAAGTGGTTGAGGAAATAT
>NW_027201973.1:0-5441 GCF_038502225.1 Cherax quadricarinatus
TAGTTAGATTTTCTTGTGGTGACCATAGCGGGACTAAGAGACCATCAATACATTTTCCAAAGATGTCGTCAGTTTCGTTACCTTCAGTAGCAGAGACCGGACTGCAAAGGGTAAGCACTAAAACACTCAGACCTAATAAACGCATTCCCCAGCGGGGAGAGCAGTTAGCTCTGTTTTCAACCATGGTGCCGGTAGGACAAGCTATCACCACACCTCACAGACACTGGACACAGAAGAGGAGGAAAAGAAATTGTTTAGGGATCAGAGGTTGACTCTCGTCATGACGACTTCCACTGTCGCACTATCACGGGCCGGGACCACACGTCTCACTCCACACACAGCGAGCCACCAAATGGTGGAGGGGGCGCGCAGCCCAGCTAGAACAGATCAACGCAAGCGCAACATCTCGAGCTGCCACTACTCACTACTTGTCACATCACTTTACCGCCCCTACATTTATTTTATTACCCGGCTAATTTATCACTTTAACTTCCATATTACACGTGTCCCTATAATAAGGTAGAGCTAGGTTAAAATAAATTGAGTCAAGGAGTAGGCCACGTTAACCAGTCAGGGGATCTCAATGGCACCAGGTCCCATGGGGTATTTTGGGCACAAGCGGCTTTACACTAGTCGGAACCAATACTCCGTGTGGCTGCCCTGCTACACCCTGCACCAACATTGTACCTGATTTGTAACGCCCTTTAACACTCCTAACACTCTCCGTATTAGATATGTGACACCCACCCCGTATCTATACAAGATCAGCTCTATGTTCTGAAACTTAACGGATGTTAAATCTGGCTACAAGAGTAGTTTTAATGTATCGTACCTAGCGAAAGGAGGATAGAGCGTCCATCGCTTCTTATGCTGTACAGCCCGGAAGGATTTAGCACTTCATATACATAATTCTAAATAACTTCGACCGAAACGTCGTAAGTTTCCTCAGTGCGGGTTATTGTGTATTCTTCCAGCCTCGATATTGTGACATTTTACTCTTCTAAATTGTGAATGATGTGAAGATTTTTCTACGTAGCCTAAACTGTTGGTTTGCTTCTTAAATTTATTTGCTGTGAAAGCTAGGTCGAGGGAGCGTTAACAGTTTTGTGTACACACAACCACTGGTGATTCCATCTTCCACTACACTGTTACCATCTCCAGGTGGAGTTCCTCACTTCATGCATTCTTTAAATTTAATGTTTATCTTTTACCGACACACACACACACACACACACACACACACACACACACACACACACACACACACACACACACACACACACACACACACCAACACAAACAAAAAAAAAAAAAAAAAAAAAAAAAAAGTATATTTACTTTCTCTCGAGAACTCTAAAATTGTGTAATTCATATTTTCCGATGAGAAAGGTGGAAAAAATCAATGAAATCTCCTGCAGTTCTTCTCAGGTATGGAACTACATTGCTGCTGCTGCTGCTGCTGCTGCTGCTGCTGCTGCCGCCGCCGCCGCCTCCGCCGCCGCCGCCTCCGCCGCCGCCGCCGCCGCCGCCGCTGCTGACAGCTGTGAAGAAAACACGTTTAAAAACACCTATATTTGGACAATAACGCTTAATTTTTTCTCCACTAACTATGCATGTTTATTAATAAAGCGTTCATAAAACGGTGTAGAATATAGGCTCTACACTAACCTCTCTCGCGAACAGAAGATCGAGCCTCCAATGCTCTTTACAATGAGTAACCCTCACTGGTTTATGGTATCATCATCGGATTTTTTCTAGGAGTTTATTATTATTTTCCTAAGAGCATACCGAATTTGTAGTCTGAGTTTCTCGAAGAGGAATGTACATACACCAGACCTTCACCGATTTACATTTCCCTTCCTTCTTCATCAAAAACTGCAAGAAAAAAGCCCTTCAGACCATTAATTCTCCACGTACCATCACTCCTAACATAGTTATAATGCTTCTGAACAGCCAGGTTGTATTGAACGTTTCACTCTCAGCTTCTTAAGCTGTCAGTTAGAGCTGCTCAGCTGACTTGAAGAATTGAGACACTTATGCAACACATGGGAATCTTTATTGAAGAAACGTTTCGCCACACAGTGGCTTCATCAGTCCAATACAAAGTAGAAATGGGTAAGGAGAGTAGAAGTATGAGGTAATCAGTTCCTCAACCTGGATTCGATGTGTTCAGTCCATCACTCTTGTAGTAAGTGCAGCATAGGGCCAGAGAGGTGGCTTATATACTGCGGTGAGATGAGTTGAAGCAGGAGGAGGCGGGATCTTAGTGGGACCTGCCACTAATGTAAGTAGGTCATCGTCCAAAGGTTTGGGCAAGCGTTGAAGTCTTTGTACCAAGATTCCATGATGTTGCAGTGTCTGACAGATGTGATGAATGGTTTTGAAAACCGACAAGTTGAAGAATTGAGACACTTATGCAACACATGGGAATCTTTATTGAAGAAACGTTTCGCCACACAGTGGCTTCATCAGTCCAATACAAAGTAGAAATGGGTAAGGAGAGTAGAAGTATGAGGTAATCAGTCCCTCAACCTGGATTCGATGTGTTCAGTCCATCACTCTTGTAGTAAGTGCAGCATAGGGCCAGAGAGGTGGCTTATATACTGCGGTGAGATGAGTTGAAGCAGGAGGAGGCGGGATCTTAGTGGGACCTGCCACTAATGTAAGTAGGTCATCGTCCAAAGGTTTGGGCAAGCGTTGAAGTCTTTGTACCAAGATTCCATGATGTTGCAGTGTCTGACAGATGTGATGAATGGTTTTGAAAACCGACAAGTTGAAGAATTGAGACACTTATGCAACACATGGGAATCTTTATTGAAGAAACGTTTCGCCACACAGTGGCTTCATCAGTCCAATACAAAGTAGAAATGGGTAAGGAGAGTAGAAGTATGAGGTAATCAGTCCCTCAACCTGGATTCGATGTGTTCAGTCCATCACTCTTGTAGTAAGTGCAGCATAGGGCCAGAGAGGTGGCTTATATACTGCGGTGAGATGAGTTGAAGCAGGAGGAGGCGGGATCTTAGTGGGACCTGCCACTAATGTAAGTAGGTCATCGTCCAAAGGTTTGGGCAAGCGTTGAAGTCTTTGTACCAAGATTCCATGATGTTGCAGTGTCTGACAGATGTGATGAATGGTTTTGAAAACCGACAAGTTGAAGAATTGAGACACTTATGCAACACATGGGAATCTTTATTGAAGAAACGTTTCGCCACACAGTGGCTTCATCAGTCCAATACAAAGTAGAAATGGGTAAGGAGAGTAGAAGTATGAGGTAATCAGTCCCTCAACCTGGATTCGATGTGTTCAGTCCATCACTCTTGTAGTAAGTGCAGCATAGGGCCAGAGAGGTGGCTTATATACTGCGGTGAGATGAGTTGAAGCAGGAGGAGGCGGGATCTTAGTGGGACCTGCCACTAATGTAAGTAGGTCATCGTCCAAAGGTTTGGGCAAGCGTTGAAGTCTTTGTACCAAGATTCCATGATGTTGCAGTGTCTGACAGATGTGATGAATGGTTTTGAAAACCGACAAGTTGAAGAATTGAGACACTTATGCAACACATGGGAATCTTTATTGAAGAAACGTTTCGCCACACAGTGGCTTCATCAGTCCAATACAAAGTAGAAATGGGTAAGGAGAGTAGAAGTATGAGGTAATCAGTCCCTCAACCTGGATTCGATGTGTTCAGTCCATCACTCTTGTAGTAAGTGCAGCATAGGGCCAGAGAGGTGGCTTATATACTGCGGTGAGATGAGTTGAAGCAGGAGGAGGCGGGATCTTAGTGGGACCTGCCACTAATGTAAGTAGGTCATCGTCCAAAGGTTTGGGCAAGCGTTGAAGTCTTTGTACCAAGATTCCATGATGTTGCAGTGTCTGACAGATGTGATGAATGGTTTTGAAAACCGACAAGTTGAAGAATTGAGACACTTATGCAACACATGGGAATCTTTATTGAAGAAACGTTTCGCCACACAGTGGCTTCATCAGTCCAATACAAAGTAGAAATGGGTAAGGAGAGTAGAAGTATGAGGTAATCAGTCCCTCAACCTGGATTCGATGTGTTCAGTCCATCACTCTTGTAGTAAGTGCAGCATAGGGCCAGAGAGGTGGCTTATATACTGCGGTGAGATGAGTTGAAGCAGGAGGAGGCGGGATCTTAGTGGGACCTGCCACTAATGTAAGTAGGTCATCGTCCAAAGGTTTGGGCAAGCGTTGAAGTCTTTGTACCAAGATTCCATGATGTTGCAGTGTCTGACAGATGTGATGAATGGTTTTGAAAACCGACAAGTTGAAGAATTGAGACACTTATGCAACACATGGGAATCTTTATTGAAGAAACGTTTCGCCACACAGTGGCTTCATCAGTCCAATACAAAGTAGAAATGGGTAAGGAGAGTAGAAGTATGAGGTAATCAGTCCCTCAACCTGGATTCGATGTGTTCAGTCCATCACTCTTGTAGTAAGTGCAGCATAGGGCCAGAGAGGTGGCTTATATACTGCGGTGAGATGAGTTGAAGCAGGAGGAGGCGGGATCTTAGTGGGACCTGCCACTAATGTAAGTAGGTCATCGTCCAAAGGTTTGGGCAAGCGTTGAAGTCTTTGTACCAAGATTCCATGATGTTGCAGTGTCTGACAGATGTGATGAATGGTTTTGAAAACCGACAAGTTGAAGAATTGAGACACTTATGCAACACATGGGAATCTTTATTGAAGAAACGTTTCGCCACACAGTGGCTTCATCAGTCCAATACAAAGTAGAAATGGGTAAGGAGAGTAGAAGTATGAGGTAATCAGTCCCTCAACCTGGATTCGATGTGTTCAGTCCATCACTCTTGTAGTAAGTGCAGCATAGGGCCAGAGAGGTGGCTTATATACTGCGGTGAGATGAGTTGAAGCAGGAGGAGGCGGGATCTTAGTGGGACCTGCCACTAATGTAAGTAGGTCATCGTCCAAAGGTTTGGGCAAGCGTTGAAGTCTTTGTACCAAGATTCCATGATGTTGCAGTGTCTGACAGATGTGATGAATGGTTTTGAAAACCGACAAGTTGAAGAATTGAGACACTTATGCAACACATGGGAATCTTTATTGAAGAAACGTTTCGCCACACAGTGGCTTCATCAGTCCAATACAAAGTAGAAATGGGTAAGGAGAGTAGAAGTATGAGGTAATCAGTCCCTCAACCTGGATTCGATGTGTTCAGTCCATCACTCTTGTAGTAAGTGCAGCATAGGGCCAGAGAGGTGGCTTATATACTGCGGTGAGATGAGTTGAAGCAGGAGGAGGCGGGATCTTAGTGGGACCTGCCACTAGTGTAAGTAGGTCATCGTCCAAAGGTTGGGCAAGCGTTGAAGTCTTTGTACCAAGATTCCATGATGTTGCAGTGTCTGACAGATGTGATGAATGGTTTTGAAAACCGACAAGTTGAAGAATTGAGACACTTATGC
>NW_027201974.1:0-5438 GCF_038502225.1 Cherax quadricarinatus
CTCCTCTGACTAGCCTCTCAGTGGTCCATGCGCTCGCTCCTCCGAGTAGCCTCTCAGTGGTCCAGGGGCTTGCTTCTCTGACTAGCCTATCAGTGGTCCAGGTGCTCGCTTTTCTGACTAGCCTCTCAGTGGTCCAGGCGCTAGCTCCTTTGACTAGCCTCTCAGTGGCCCAGGCGCTCGCTCTTCTGACTAGCCTCTAAGTGGTCCAAGCGCTCGCTTCTCTGACTAGCCTCTCAGTGGTGCTAGCGCTTGCTCCTCTGACTAGCCTCTAAGTGGTCCAGGCACTCGGTCCTCTGACTAGCCTCTCAGTGGTCCAGGCGCTCGCTCCTCTGACTAGCCTCTCAGTGGTCCAGGCGCTAGCTCCTCTCAGTAGTCCACGGGCTCGCTTCTCTCAGTGGTCCAGGCGTTTGCTCCTCTCAGTGGTCCTGGCGCTCACTACTCTCGGTGGTCCAGGTGCTCGCTCCTCTGACTAGCCTCTCAGAGGTCCAGGCGCTCGCTTCTCTGACTAGCCTCTCAGTGGTGCAGACGCTTGCTCCTCTCAGTGGTACAGGGGCTCACTACTCTGACTAGCCTCTCAGTGGTCCAGGCGCTCGCTCCTCTGACTAGCCTCTCAGTGGTCAAGGCACTCACTCCTCTGACTAGCCTCTCAGTGGTCCAGATGCTCACTCCTCTGACTAGCCTCTCAGTGGTCCAGGTGCTCGCTCCTCTGACTAGCCTCTCAGTGGTCCAGGCACTCGCTACTCTGACTAGCCTCTCAGTGGTCCAGGCGTTCACTACTCTGACTAGCCTCTCAGTGTTCCAGGCGCTCGCTTCTCTGACTAGCCTCTCAGCGATCCATGCGCTCGCTGATCTGACTAGCCTGTCAGCGGTCCAGGCGCTCGCTCCACTGACTAGCCTCTCAGCAGTCCAGGCATTCGCTCCTCTGACTAGCCTCTCAGCAGTCTAGGCGATCGCTACTCTGACAGCCTCTCAGTGGTCCAGGCGTTTGCTACTCGGACTAGCCTCTCAGTGGTTCAGGCGCTCGCTACACTGACTAGCCTCTCAGTGGTCCAGGCGCTCGCTCCTCTGACTAGCCTCTCAGAGGTCCAGGCGCTCGCTACTCTGAATAGCCTCTCAGTGGTCCAGGTGCTCGCTACTCTGACTAGCCTCTCAGCAGTCCAGACGCTCGCTACTCTGACTAGCCTCTCAGTTGTCCACGCGCTCACTATTCTGACTAGCCTCTCAGTGGTTCAGGCGCTCGCTACTCTGACTAGCCTCTCAGTGGTCCAGGTGCTCGCTACTCTGACTAGCCTCTCAGCGGTCCAGGCGCTCGCTTTTCTGACTAGCCTCTCAGTGGTCCAGGAGCTCGCTACTCTGACTAGCCTCTCAGTGGTCTAGGCGCTCGCTACTCTGACTAGCCTCCCAGTGGTCCAGGCACTTGCTTCTCTGACTAGCCTCTCAGCAGTCCAGGTGCTTGCTACTCTGACTAGCCTCACAGTGGTCCAGGCACTCGCTACTCTGACTAGCCTCTCAGTGGTCCAGGCATTCGCTACTCTGAATAGCCTCTCAGTGGTCCAGGTGCTCGCTACACTGACTAGCCTCTCAGTGGTCCAGATGCTCACACCTCTTCTGACTAGCCTCTCAGTGGTCCAGGTGCTCGCTTGTCTGACTAGCCTCTCAGTGGTCTAGGCACTCGCTACTCTGACTAGCCTCTCAGTCGAAAAGGCGCTCGCTACACTGACAAGCTTCTCAGTGGTCCAGGCACTTGCTACTCTGACTAGGCTCTCAGTGGTCCAGTCGCTCGCTACTCTGCCTAGCCTCACAGTGGTCCAGGCACTCGCTACTCTGACTAGCCTCTCAGTGGTCCAGGCGCATGCTACACTAACAAGCCTCTTAGTGGTCCAGGCGCTCGCTCCTCTGATTATCCTCTCAGTGGTCCAGGTGCTCGCTCCTCTGAATAGCCTCTCAGCAGTCTAGGCGATCGCTACTCTGACAGCCTCTCAGTGGTCCAGGCGCTTGTTACTCTGACTAGCCTCTCAGTGGTTCAGGCGCTCGCTACACTGACTAGCCTCTCAGTGGTCCAGGTGCTCGCTCCTCTGACTAGCCTCTCAGAGGTCCAGGCGCTCGCTACTCTGAATAGCCTCTCAGCGGTCCAGACGCTCGCTACTCTGACTAGCCTCTCAGTTGTCCACGCGCTCACTATTCTGACTAGCCTCTCAGTGGTTCAGGCGCTCGCTACTCTGACTAGCCTCTCAGTGGTCCAGGTGCTCGCTACTCTGACTAGCCTCTCAGCGGTCCAGGCGCTCGCTTTTCTGACTAGCCTCTCAGTGGTCCAGGAGCTCGCTACTCTGACTAGCCTCTCAGTGGTCCAAGGCACTCGCTTCTCTGAATAGCCTCTCAGTGGTCCAGGCGCTTGCTACTCTGACTAGCCTCACAGTGGTCCAGGCGCTCGCTACTCTGACTAGCCTCTCAGTGGTCCAGGCGCTCGCTACTCTGAATAGCCTCTCAGTGGTCCAGGTGCTCGCTACTCTGACTAGCCTCTCAGTGGTCCAGATGCTCACACCTCTTCTGCCTAGCCTCTTAGCGGTCCATTCGCTCCCTCAGCTGACTAGCCTCTCAGTAGTCCAGGCACTCGCTCGTCTGACTAGCCTCTCAATGGTCCAGGCACTCGCTACTCTGACTAGCCTCTCAGTGGTAAAGGCGCTCACTCCTCTGACAAGCCTCTCAATATTCCAGGCGCACGCTCCTCTGACTAGCCTCTCAGTGGTCAAGGCGCTCACTACTCTGACTAGCCTCTCAGTGGTCAATGCGCTCGCTCCTCTGAGTAGCCTCTCTTTGGTCCATGGGCTCGCTCCTATGACTAGCCTCTCAGTGGAAAAGGCGCTCGCTCCTCTGACTGGCCTCTCAGTGGTCCAGGCACTCGCTCCTCTGACTAGCCTCTCAGTGGTCCAGGCGCTCGCTACTCTGACTAGCCTCTCAGTGGTCCAGGCGCTCGCTACTCTGACTAGCCTCTCAGTGGTCGAGACGCTCGCTACTCTGATTAGCCTCTCAGTTGTCCAGGCACTCGCTAGTCTGACTAGCCTCTCAGTGGTTCAGGCTCTCGCTACTCTGACAAGCCTCTCAGTGGTCCAGGCGCTCACTACGCTGACTAGCCTCTCAGTGGTCCAGGACCTCGCTACTCTGACTAGCCTCTCAGTGGTCCAGGCGCTCGCTACTCTGACATGCCTCTAAGCGGTCCAGGCGCTCGCTCCTCTGACTAGCCTCTCAGCGGTCCAGGCGCTCGCTACTCTGACTAGCTTCACAGTGGTCTAGGCGCTCGCTACTCTGACTAGCCTCTCAGTTGTCCAGGCGCTCACTACTCTGACTAGCCTCTCAGTGGTCCAGGCGCTCACTACTCTGACTAGCCTCTCAGCTGTCCAGGCGCTCGCTACTCTGACTTGCTTCACAGTGGTCCAGGCGCTCGCTACTCTGACTAGCCCCTCAGTTGTCCAGGCGCTCACTACTCTGACTAGCCTCTCAGTGGTCTAGGCGCTCACTACTCTGACTAGCCTCTCAGTGGTCCAGGCGCTCGTTACTCTGACTAGCCTCTTCAATGGTCCAGATGCTCACACCTCTTCTGACTATCCTCCCAGTGGTCCAGACGCTCACTGCTCTGACTAGCCTCTCATTGGTCTAGGCGCTCGCTCCTCTGACTAGCCTCTCAGTGGTACATGCGCTCGCTACTCTGACTAGCCTCTCAGTGGTCAAGGCGCTCGCTTCTCTGACTAGCCTCTCAGTGGTCCAGGCGCTCACTCCTCTGATTATCCTCTCAGTGGTCCAGGCGCTCGCTACTCTGACTAGCCTCTCAGTGGTCAAGGCGCTCGCTACTCTGACTAGCCTCTCAGTGGTCAATGCGCACGCTCCTCTGAATAGCCTCTCTGTGGTCCATGGGCTCGCTCCTCTGACTAGCCTCTCAGTGGAAAAGGCGCTCGCTCCTCTGACTGGCCTCTCAGTGGTCCAGGCGCTTGCTCCTCTGACTAGCCTCTCAGTGGTCCAGGCGCTTGCAACTCTGACTATCCTCTCAGTGGTCGAGGCGCTCGCTCCTATGACAAGCCTCTCAGTGGTCCAGGCGCTCGCTACTCTGACTAGCCTCTCAGTGGTCCAGGCGCTCGCTCCTCTGACTAGCCTCTCAGTGGTCCAGTCGCTCGCTACTCTGACTAGCCTCTCAGTGGTCCAGGCACTCGCTACTCTGACTAGCCTCTCAGTGATCCAGGCACTCGCTACTCTGACTAGCCTCTCAGTGGTCCGGGCACTTGCTACTCTGACTAGCCTCTCAGCAGTCGAGACGCTCGCT
This sequence comes from Cherax quadricarinatus, assembly GCF_038502225.1. NCBI lineage: Eukaryota > Metazoa > Arthropoda > Malacostraca > Decapoda > Parastacidae > Cherax > Cherax quadricarinatus. The sequence goes on from NW_027201974.1 coordinate 4,313, forward strand.
ACTCTGACTAGCCTCTCAGTGGTCCAGGCGCTCGCTACTCTGACTAGCCTCTCAGTGGTCCAGGCGCTCGCTACTCTGACTAGCCTCTCAGTGATCCAGGCGCTCGCTACTCTGACTAGCCTCTCAGTGGTCCGGGCGCTCGCTACTCTGACTAGCCTCTCAGTGGTCCAGGTGCTCGCTACTCTGACTAACCTCTCAGTGGTCTAGGCGCTCGCTCCTCTCAGTGGTACAGGGGCTCGCTACTTTGACTAGCCTCTCAGTGGTCCAGGCGCTCGCTCCTCTGACTAGCCTCTCAGTTTTCCAGGCGCTCGCTCTTCTGACTAGCCTCTCAGTGGTCCAGGCACTCGCTCCTCTGACTAGCCTCTCAGTGGTCCATGCGCTCACTACTCTGACTAGCCTCTCAGTGGTCAAGGCGCTCGCTTCTCTGACTAGCCTCTCAGTGGTCCAGGCGCTCGCTCCTCTGACTAGCCTCTCAGCGGTCCAGGCGCTCGCTCCTCTGACTAGCCTCTCAGTGGTCCAGGGGCTCGCTCCTCTGACTGGCCTCTCAGTGGTCCAGGTGCTCGCTCGTCTGACTAGCCTCTCAGTGGTCCAGGCACTCGCTACTCTGACTAGCCTCTCAGTGGTAAAGGCGCTTGCTCCTCTGACTAGCATCTCAGTGGTCCATGCGCTCGCAACTCTGACTAGCCTCTCAGTGATCTAGGTGCTCGCTACTCTGACTAGCCTCTCAGGGGTCCAGGCGCTCGCTACTCTGACTACCTCTCAGTGCTCCAGGCACTCACTACTCTGACTAGCCTCTCAGTGGTCCAGGCGCTCGCTCGTCTGACTAGCCTCTCAGTGGTCCAGGTGCTCACTACTCTGACTAGCCTCTCAGTGGTCAAGGCGCTCGCTACTCTGACTAGCCTCTCAGTGGTCTATGCACTCGCTCCTCTGACTAGCCTCTCAGTGGTCAATAGGCTCGCTCCTCTGAATGGCCTCTCAGTGGTCCAGGCGCTCGCTACTCTGACTAGCCTCTCAGTGGTAAGGGCACTCACTACTCTGACTAGCCTCTCAGTGGTCCAGCCGCTGGCTCCTCTGACTAACCTTTCAGTGGTCCAGGCGCTCGCTACTCTGACTAGCCTCTCAGTGG
>NW_027201975.1:0-5413 GCF_038502225.1 Cherax quadricarinatus
TCTCTCACAAATGTTTCACAAGATTGTCTAGAACAAGACTCTCACAAGTGCTCCACAAGATTGTCTTGACCAAGACTCTCTCAAGTGCCTCACAAGATTGTCTTGAAGAAGACTCTCACAAGCGCCTCACAAGATTGTCTTGAACAAGACTCACAAGTGCCTCACAAGATTGTCTTGAACAAGAGTATCACAAGTGCCTCACAAATTGCCTTGAACAAGACTCTCACAAGTGTCTCTCAAGATTGTCTTGAACGAGACTCTCTCAAGTGCCTCACAACATTGTCTTGAACAAGACTCTCACAAGTGTCTTACAAGATTGTCTTGAACAAGATTCTCACAAGTGTCTCACAAGATTGTCTTGAACCAGACTCTCATAAGAGTCTCACAAGATTGTCTTCAATGAACCTCTGACTAGTGTCACACAAGATTTTCTTGAACAAAACTCTCACAAGTGACTCAAAAGATTGTCTTGAACAAGACTTTCAAAAGCATCTCACAAGATTCTCTGGAACAAGACTCTCAAAAGTGTCTCACAAGATTGTCTTGAACAAGACTCTCACAAGTGTTCCACAAGATTGTTTTGAACAAGACTCTCACAAGTGTCTCATAAGATTGTCTTGAACGAGACTCTCACAAATGTTTCACAAGATTGTCTAGAACAAGACTCTCACAAGTGCCTCACAAGATTGTCTTGACCAAGACTCTCTCAAGTGCCTCTCAAGATTGTCTTGAAGAAGACTCTCACAAGTGCCTCACAAGATTGTCTTGAAAAAGACTCTCATAAGTGCCTCACAAGATTCTCTTGACCAAGATTCTCACAAGTGCCTCACAAGATTGTCTTGAACAAGACTCTCACAACTGCCTCACAAGCTTGTCTTTACCAAGACTCTCACAAGTGCCTCACAAGATTGTCTTGAACAAGACGCTCACAAGTATCTCTCATGATTGTCTTCAACAAGACTCTCTCAAGTGTCTCGGAACATTGTTATGAACAAGACTCTCACAGGTGTTTCTCAAGATTGTCTTGAACAAGACTCTCTCAAGTGTCTCACAACATTGTCTTGAACAAGACTCTCACAAGTGTCTCACAAGATTTTCTTGAACAAGACTCTCTCAAGTGTCTCACTAGATTGTCTTGAACCAGACTCTCATAAGCGTCTCACAAGATTGTCTTCAATGAAGATCTGACAAGTGTTACACAAGATTTTCTTGAACAAAACTCTCACAAGTGCCTCAAAAGATTGTCTTGAACAAGACTTTCAAAAGTGTCTCACAAGATTGTCTTGAACAAGACTCTCAAAAGTGTCTCACAAGATTGTTTTGAACAAGACTCTCACAAGTGTCTCATAAGATTGTCTTGAACGGCACTCTCACAAATGCTTCACAAGATTGTCTAGAACAAGACTCTCACAACTGCCTCACAAGATTGTCTTGACCAAGACTCTCACAAGTGCCTCACAAGATTGTCTTGAAGACGACTCTCACAAGTGCCTCACAAGATTGTCTTTACCAAGACTCTCACAAGTGTCTCACAAGATTGTCTTGAACAAGACTCTCACAAGTACCTCTCATGATTGTCTTCAACAAGACTCTCTCAAGTGTCTCACAACATTGTTATGAACAAGACTCTCACAAGTGTCTCAAAAGATTGTCTTGAACAAGACTCACAAGAGTCTCACAAGATTGTCTTGAACCAGACTCTCATAAGTGTCTCACAAGATTGTCTTCAACGAAGCTCTGACAAGTGTCACTCAAGATTTTCTTGAACAAATCTCTCACAAGTGCCTCAAAAGATTGTCTTGAATAAAACTTTCAAAAGTGTCTCACAAGATTGTCTTGAACAAGACTCTCAAAAGCGTCTCACAAGATTGTCTTGAACAAGACTCTCACAAGTGTTTCACAAGATTGTCTTGCACAAGACTTTCGCAGGTGCCTCACAAGACTGTCTTGATCAAGACTTTCACAAGTGCCTCACAAGATTGTCTTGAAGAAGACTCTCACAAGCATCTCACAAGATTGTGTTGACCAAGATTCTCACAAGTGCCTCACAAGATTGTCTTGAAGAAGACTCTCACAAGTGCCTCACAAGATTGTCTTGAACAAGACTCTCACAAGTGTCTCACAAGATTGTCTTGAATAAGACTCTCACTAGTGCCTCACAAGATTGTCTTGAACAAGACTTTCGCAGGTGCCTCACAAGATTGTCTTGATCAAGACTTTCACAAGTGCCTGACAAGATTGTCTCGAACAAGACTCACAAGTGCCTCACAAGATTGTCTTGAACAAGAGTATCACAAGTGCCTCACAAATTGCCTTGAACAAGACTCTCACAAGTGTCTCTCAAGATTGTCTTGAACAAGACTCTCTCAAGTGTATCACAACATTGTCTTGAACAAGACTCTCACAAGTGTCTCACAAGATTGTTTTGAACAAGACTCTCACAAGTGTCTCACAAGATTGTCTTGAACCAGACTCTCATAAGTGTCTCACAAGATTGTCTTCAATGAAGCTCTGACAAGTGTCACACAAGATTTTCTTGAACAAAACTCTCACAAGTGCCTCGAAAGATTGTCTTGAAGAAGACTTTCAAAAGTGTCTCACAACATTGTCTTGAACAAGACTCTCAAAAGTTTCTCACAAGATTGTCTTGAACAAGACTCTCTCAAGTGTTTCTCAACATTGTTTTAAACAAGACTCTCACAAGTGTCTCATAAGATTGTCTTGAACGAGACTCACAAATGTTTCACAAGATTGTCTAGAACAAGACTCTCACAACTGCCTCACAAGATTGTCTTGACCAAGATTCTCTCAAGTGCCTCACAAGATTGTCTTGAAGAAGACTCTCACAAGCGCCTCACTAGATTGTCTTGAACAAGACTCTCACAAGTGCCTCACAAGATTGTCTTGACCAAGACTTTCAAAAGTGCCTCACAAGATTGTCTTGAACAAGACTCTCACAAGTGCCTCACAAGCTTGTCTTTACCAAGACTCTCACAAGTGCCTGACAAGATTGTCTTTCACAAGTGCCTCACAAGATTGTCTTGAACAAGAGTATCACAAGTGCCTCACAAATTGGCTTCGACTCTTACAAGTGTCTCTCAAGATTGTCTTGAACGAGACTCTCTCAAGTGTCTCACAACATTGTCTTGAAGAATACTCTCACAAGTGTCTTAGAAGATTGTCTTGAACAAGATTCTCACAAGTGTCTCACAAGATTGTCTTCAACCAGACTCTCATAAGAGTCTCACAAGATTGTCCTCAATGAAGCTATTGACTAGTGTCACACAAGATTTTCTTGAACAAAACTGTCACAAGTGACTCAGAAGATTGTCTTGAACAAGACTTTTACGAGCATCTCACAAGATTGCCTTGAACAAGTCTCTAACAAGTGTCTCTCAAGATTGTCTTGAACAAGACTCTCACAAGTGTTCCACACAACATTGTTATGAACAAGACTCTCACAAGTGTCTCATAAGATTGTCTTGAACAAGACTCTCACAAATGTTTCACAAGATTGTCTAGAACCAGACTCTCACAAGTGTCTCACAAGATTGTCTTCAACGATGCTCTCTCAAGTGTCTCACAAGATTGTCTTGAAGAAATCTCTCACAAGTGACTCACAAGATTGTCTTGACCAAGATTCTCACAAGTGCCTCACAAGATTGTCTTGAACAAGACTCTAACAAGTGCCTCACAAGCTTGTCTTTACCAAGACTCTCACAAGTGCCTCACAAGATTGTCTTGACCAAGACTCTCTCAAGTGCCTCACAAGATTGTCTTGAAGAAGACTCTCACAAGTGCCTCACAAGATAGTCTTGAAAAAGAATCTCATAAGTGCCTCACAAGATTGTCTTGACCAAGATTCTCACAAGTGCCTCACAAGATTGTCTTGAACAAGACTCTAACAAGTGCCTCACAAGCTTGTCTTTACCAAGACTCTCACAAGTGCCTCACATGATTGTCTTGACCAAGACTCTCACAAGTATCTCTCATGATTGTCTTCAACAAGACTCTCTCAAGTGTCTCGGAACATTGTTATGAACAAGACTCTCACAAGTGTTTCTCAAGATTGTCTTGAACAAGACTCTCTCAAGTGTCTCACAACATTGTCTTGAACAAGACTCTCACAAGTGTCTCACTAGATTTTCTTGAACAAGACTCTCTCAAGTGTCTCACAAGATTGTCTTGAACCAGACTCTCATAAGTGTCTCACAAGATTGTCTTCAATGAAGATCTATCAAGTGTCACACAAGATTTTCTTGAACAAAACTCTCACAAGTGCCTCAAAAGATTGTCTTGAACAAGACTTTCAAAAGTGTCTCACAAGATTGTCTTGAACAAGACTCTCAAAAGTGTCTCACAAGATTGTTTTGAACAATACTCTCACAAGTGTCTCATAAGATTGTCTTGAACGGCACTCTCACAAATGTTTCACAAGATTGTCTAGAACAAGACTCTCACAACTGCCTCACAAGATTGTCTTGACCAAGACTCTCACAAATGTTTCACAAGATTGTCTTGAACAAGACTCTCACAACTGCCTCACAAGCTTGTCTTTACCAAGACTCTCACAAGTGCCTCACAAGATTGTCTTGAACAAGACGCTCACAAGTATCTCTCATGATTGTCTTCAACAAGACTCTCTCAAGTGTCTCGGAACATTGTTATGAACAAGACTCTCAGGTGTTTCTCAAGATTGTCTTGAACAAGACTCTCTCAAGTGTCTCACAACATTGTCTTGAAGAATACTCTCACAAGTACCTCACAAGAATTGTCTTGAACAAGACTCTCTCAACTCACTAGATTGTCTTGAACCAGACTCTCAAAGTCTCACAAGATTGTCTTCAATGAAGATCTGACAAGTGTTACACAAGATTTTCTTGAACAAAACTCTCACAAGTGCCTCAAAAGATTGTCCTGAACAAGATATTCACAAGTGCCTCACAAGATTGTCTTGTACAAGACTGTCAAAAGTGTCTCAGAAGATTGTCTTGAACAAGACTCTCACAAGTGTCTCAAATGATTGTCTTGAACGGACTCTCACAAATGCTTCACAAGATTGCCTAGAACAAGACTCTAACAACTGTCTCTCACAAGATTGTCTTCACCAAGACTCTCTCAAGTGCCTCACAACATTGTCTATGAGCAAGACTCTCACAAGAACCTCTCATGATTGTCTTCAACAAGACTCTCTAAAGTGTCTCACAACATTGTTATGAACAAGACTCTCACAAGTGTCTCAAAAGATTGTCTTGAACAAGACTCACAAGAGTCTCACAAGATTGTCTTGAACCAGACTCTCATAAGTGTCTCACAAGATTGTCTTCAACGATGCTCTGACAAGTGTCACTCAACATTTTCTTGAACAAATCTCTCACAAGTGACTCAAAAGATTGTCTTGAACAAGACTTTC
>NW_027201976.1:0-5390 GCF_038502225.1 Cherax quadricarinatus
GGATACAATGTGGATACAATGTGGATACAATGTGGGTACAAACTGGATACAATGTGGGTACAATGTGGATACAATGTGGATACAATGTGGGTACAATGTGGATACAATGTGGGTACAATGTGGATACAATGTGGATACAAACTGGATACAATGTGGGTACAATGTGGATACAATGTGGATACAATGTGGGTACAATGTGGATACAATGTGGGTACAAACTGGATACAATGTGGGTACAATGTGGATACAATGTGGGTACAATGTGGATACAATGTGGGTACAATGTGGATACAATGTGGATACAATGTGGGTACAATGTGGATACAATGTGGATACAATGTGGGTACAATGTGGATACAATGTGGATACAATGTGGGTACAATGTGGATACAATGTGGGTACAATGTGCATACAATGTGGGTACAATGTGGATACAATGTGGATACAATGTGGATACAATGTGGGTACAATGTGGATACAATGTGGGTACAATGTGGATACAATGTGGATACAATGTGGATACAATGTGGATACAATGTGGATACAATGTGGATACAATGTGGATACAATGTGGATACAATGTGGATACAATGTGGATACAATGTGGATACAATGTGGATACAATGTGGATACAATGTGGATACAATGTGGATACAATGTGGATACAATGTGGATACAATGTGGATACAATGTGGATACAATGTGGGTACAATGTGGATACAATGTGGGTACAATGTGCATACAATGTGGGTACAATGTGGATACAATGTGGATACAGTGTGGATACAATGTGGATACAATGTGGATACAATGTGGATACAATGTGGATACAATGTGGATACAATGTGGATACAATGTGGATACAATGTGGATACAATGTGGATACAATGTGGATACAATGTGGGTACAATGTGGATACAATGTGGATACAATGTGGATACAGTGTGGATACAATGTGGATACAATGTGGATACAATGTGGATACAATGTGGATACAATGTGGGTACAATGTGGATACAATGTGGATACAATGTGGATACAATGTGGATACAATGTGGATACAATGTGGATACAATGTGGATACAATGTGGATACAATGTGGATACAATGTGGATACAATGTGGATACAGTGTGGATACAATGTGGATAGTGTGGATACAATGTGGATACAATGTGGATACAATGTGGATACAATGTGGATACAATGTGGATACAATGTGGATACAATGTGGATACAATGTGGATACAATGTGAATACGATGTGGATACAATGTGGATACAATGTGGATACAATGTGGATGCAATGTGGATGCAATGTGGATACAATGTGGATACAATGTGGAAACAATGTGGATACAATGTGGATACAATGTGGATACAATGTGGATACAATGTGGATACAATGTGGATACAATGTGGATACAATGTGGATACAGTGTGGATACAGTGTGGATACAGTGTGGATACAGTGTGGATGCAATGTGGATGCAATGTGGATACAATGTGGATACAATGTGGATGCAATGTGGATGCAATGTGGATACAATGTGGATACAATGTGGATGCAATGTGGATGCAATGTGGATACAATGTGGATACAATGTGGATACATTGTGGATACAATGTGGACACAGTGTGGATACAATGTGGATACAATGTGGATACAGTGTGGACACAATTTGGATACAATGTGGAAACAATGTGGATACAATGTGGAAACAATGTGGATACTATGGGGATACAGTGTGGATACAATGTGGATACAGTGTGGATACAATGTGGATACAATGGGGATACAATGTGGATACAATGTAGATACAATGTGGATACAGTGTGGATACAATGTGGATACAGTGTGGATACAATGTGGATACAATGTGGATACAATGTGGATACAATGTAGATACAATGTGGATACAGTGTGGATACATTGTGGATACAGTGTGGATACAATGTGGATACAGTGTGGATACAGTGTGGATACAATGTGGATACAATGTGGATACAATGTGGATACAATGTAGATACAATGTAGATACAATGTCAATACAGTGTGGATACAATGTGGATACAGTGTGGATACAATGTGGATACAATGTAGATACAATATGGATAGAGTGTGGATACACTGTGTATACACTGTGGATACAATGTGGATACAATGTGGAAACAATGTGGATACAATGTGGATACAATGTAGATACAATGTGGATACAGTGTGGATACAATGTAGATAGTGTGGATACAATGTGGATACAATGTGGATACAGTGTGGATACAGTGTGGATACAATGTGGATACAATGTGGATACAGTGTGGATACATTGTGGATAGTGTGGATACAATGTGTATACAGTGTGGATACAGTGTTGATACAATGTAGATAAAATGTGGATACAGTGTGGATACAATGTGGATACAGTGTGGATACAATGTAGATACAGTGTGGATACAATGTGGATACAGTGTGGATACAGTGTGGGTGCAATGTGGATACAATGTAGATACAGTGTGGATACAATGTGGATACAGTGTGGATACAATGTGGATACAATGTGGATACAGTGTGGATACAATGTGGACACAATGTGGATACAGTGTGGATACAGTGTGGATTAAGTGTGTATACAGTGTGGATACAGTGTGGATACAATGTGGATCCAGTGTGGATACAGTGTGGATACAATGTGGATGCAATGTGGATGCAATGTGGATACAATGTGGATAGTGTGGATACAGTGTGGATACAATGTGGATACAATATGGATACAGTGTGGATACAGTGTGGATACAATGTGGATACAGTGTGGATAAAATGTGGATACAATGTGGATACAATGTGGTACAGTGTGGATTCAATGTGGATACAATGTGGATACAATGTGGATACAGTGGGGATACAATGTGGATACAATGTGGATACAGTGCGGATACAATGTGGATACAGTGTGGATACAATGTGGATACAATGTGGATACAATGTGGATACAATGTGGATACAGTGTGGATACTGTGTGGATACAATATGGATACAATGTGGATACAATGTAGATACAATGTGGATACCGTGTGAATACAATGTGGATACAATGTGGATGCAATGTGGATGCATTGTGGATACAATGTGGATACTGTGTGAATACAGTGTGAATACAGTGTGGATACAATGTGGATACACTGTGGATACAACGTGGTACAGTGTGGATTCAATGTGGATACAATGTGGATACAATGTGGATACAATGTGGATACAATGTGGATACAATGTGGATACAATGTGGATACAATGTGGATACAATGTGGATACAATGTGGATACAATGTGGATACAATGTGGATACAATGTGGATACAGTGTGGATACAATGTGGATACAATGTGGATACAATGTGGATACAATGTGGATACAATGTGGATACAATGTGGATACAATGTGGATACAATGTGGATACAATGTGGATACAATGTGGATACAGTGTGGATACAATGTGGATACAATGTGGATACAATGTGGATACAATGTGGATACAATGTGGATACAATGTGGATACAGTGTGAATACAGTGTGAATACAGTGTGGATACAATGTGGATACAGTGTAGATACAGTGTGGGTACAGTGTGAATACAGTGTGGATACAGTGTGGATACAATGTGGATACAATGTGGATGCAATGTAGATACAATGTGGATACAATGTGGATGCAATGTGGATACAATGTGGATAAAATGTGGATGCAATGTGGATACAATGTGGATAAAATGTGGATGCAATGTGGATACAATGTGGATATAATGTGGATACAATGTGGATACAATGTGGATATAATGTGGATACAATGTGGGTACAGCATCAAGATTTCAGATATTGCGAAATTTTCTCGAAAAATTTGATTTAATGGTTTAAGTGAGATTACATTTCGGCCTCTGACCATTCCTGGAGAGAGAGAGAGAGAGAGAGAGAGAGAGAGAGAGAGAGAGAGAGAGAGAGAGAGAGAGAGAGAGAGAGAGAGAGAGAGTGAGTGAGTGTTTGTGTGTGTACGTACTCACCTATTTGTGGTTGCAGGGGTCGAGTCATAGCTCCTTCCTTGTGAAGTTGACACGGATTTGTTACTGTGAGGTTGAGTTGAGTGCCTTATGATGTGTGTACGTACTCACCTCACACTTTGTGGTCCATGCAGGGGTCGAGTCATAGCTCCTTCCTTGTGACGTTGACACGGATTTCACGTTACTGTGAGTTCACTCCATCACACTCCTCTGATGTTCACTCCATCACACTCTGTCACATTCACTCCATCACACTCCTCTGTCACGTTCACTCCATCACACTCCTCTGTCACGTTCACTCCATCACACTCCTCTGTCACGTTCACTCCATCACACTCCTCTGTCACGTTCACTCCATCACACTCCTCTGTCACGTTCACTCCATCACACTCCTCTGTCACGTTCACTCCATCACACTCCTCTGTCACGTTCACTCCATCACACTCCTCTGTCACGTTCACTCCATCACACTCCTCTGTCACGTTCACTCCATCACACTCCTCTGTCACGTTCACTCCATCACACTCCTCTGTCACGTTCACTCCATCACACTCCTCTGTCACGTTCACTCCATCACACTCCTCTGTCACGTTCACTCCATCACACTCCTCTGTCACGTTCACTCCATCACACTCCTCTGTCACGTTCACTCCATCACACTCCTCTGTCACGTTCACTCCATCACACTCCTTTTCCACGTTCACTCCATCACACTCCTTTTCCACGTTCACTCCATCACACTCCTCTTCCACGTTCACTCCATCACACTCCTCTTCCACGTTCACTCCATCACACTCCTCTTCCACGTTCACTCCATCACACTCCTCTTCCACGTTCACTCCATCACACTCCTCTTCCACGTTCACTCCATCACACTCCTCTTCCACGTTCACTCCATCACACTCCTCTTCCACGTTCACTCCATCACACTCCTCTTCCACGTTCACTCCATCACGCTCCTCTTCCAAGTTCACTCAAGCACACTCCTCTTCCAAGTTCACTCAACCACACTCCTCTTCCACGTTCACTCCACAGAGGCAACAGTTACAATAAAACAGAATACAATACCTGTTTGTATTGTATACCATTTTGATATTCCATATGTAATCGTAGGCATCAGCTGCATTACTGAACGGGTCATCATACAACAGAGTTCCGTGTCAACGGTACCGCTGAACGGGTCATCACATCCGAGTTTCCTGTGTCAACGGTACCGCTGAACGGGTCATCACATCAGAGTTTCCTGTGTCAACGGTACCGCTGAACGGGTCATCACATCAGTTTCCTGTGTCAACGGTACCGCTGAACGGGTCATCACATCAGAGTTCCCTGTGGCAGATGATTTT
>NW_027201977.1:0-5378 GCF_038502225.1 Cherax quadricarinatus
ATAAATACAGTCAAAGGGAAAGGGTTAGACGTAAAGGGTGGTGCAGGGGTGAGTCTAAGGGGTAGGGTGGCTATAGAAAAGGTGGTAGGTGATGGTGATGATAGTGGGCGACACCTGTAATGCACTGAGCGATATAGGTGAAAGTGGTGGTCTGCTAATATATATATAATATATATATATAATATATATATATATATATATAATATATATATATATTCGCGAGAACAGGCGAAATATACACAAACGCTGATCTCTGGCTGAAGGAGACTCGAACCTGCGAACCTTAGGACAAGGTACGCAGTGCTTTACCAATATACCCACACTGGACAATACCTTGGCGTGTAGCTTGCGCTACACGTTTGATCCAAGGCAGCCAGCTTTCAGGGAGAAGGCATACAGCTTTTCATCTCATCCCCTGCATGCATCAGCCTTACTAGAGATTTTAACAATGCAAGGAATTCGCGAGAGCAGGCGAAATATACACAAACACTGATCTCTGGCTGAAGGAGACTCGAACCTACGAACCTTAGGACAAGGTACGCAGTGCTTTACCAATATACCCACACTGGACAATACCTTGGCGTGTAGCTTGCGCTACACGCCACCCTGCCTTGGTGGGAGACGGCCGATGTATTAATAAAAAAGTAATATATATATGTATGTATGTATATATATATATATATATATATATATATATATATATATATATATATATATATATATATATATATATATATATATATATATATCAAAGCTGTTCACCTTTAACTCACTCCCCAACTGTCTATCGAGACGTGTATATTATATATATATCTTTTAAACACATCGGCCTTGTGTTTTTTTTCCAGCGGCCACAGAGCTCCCTGGCTTATCTCTGGGAGGGTGAGGTTCACCCAGTGCGAAGTTTGGCGTCACTGCCTCCAAATACAAACCTTTGCATACGTCTCGAGTAGTTAATGCTCAATTGATATTTTTTTTTCCGTGGAGTGGCTAACGATGATGGATTGTCGTTATCGCTCTTTACCACCGAAAGAAGATATGCGGGCCAACACCGGTGACAGCACAATCAATGTTTGTATCAGTGGTACGAGCCTTCCACTGGGGTGTGTATCAATATTTTTCACAGTCATTGAGAGTGCTTGGGTGTATTTGTTTGTGCTGTAGCACAACATGTCCTTCTATTCGTAAGCTAAGTTTCTTAACTTACTTACATAAGTTGGATTTCCGATGTAGGTAGATGATTGATAAGTCAGAATGTTGTATTTTTCCGCAGATGTAAATAAGGTAAGTACTTAATAACAGCGTAAGTGGATCATTGATGTTTTTACGTAACTTTATTAAGCCAATTTCTCTGCATACTTTCTTTAGGTTGGTTTAGGTTAGTTTGGTTTAAGTTAGGTTAAGTTCGTTTAAGTTAGACTTGGTTAAATTATTGTTATTTGTCGATTAACATTTTATGGAGAAGAAATAACCAGTGCAACAACAGACAGTAAATTCAAATAGCATTTATGATTTTATAAATATGCATATTACACTATTTAGAGCTAAAAAAGAAAAACTAGAGGTTATGACTCTAACTCTCTGTAGCTCGGTTGCAGTGGCAGAACGTTTTTACTTGGTATTCTGACTACTACTGACCACCTGTAGTCGCTTCCGGGGGTCACCGCTCCCGCGACCAGGTACCAGACCAGACCTTCCTGTTGCTGAACTGATCGATCAGACTGTTAGTGCCTGGCGCCCGCAGTTCGAAGTATGCATCACAACCCCGTTTGTCAGAAACTTACTCGAGGAACTTATCCAGTTCCTCCTTGAAGACAGCCATGGGCGTGTTGTTAATTTCCTTTACATAAACGGCATCAAATACTGTCAAGGAGAATGAAATGGTTATATTTATAACCATAATTTTTAAAAGGGTGGACCGGTAAGCCAGCGGAAGGCCTCGGTCAGATGACCAAAAGTTCCAGCTGCAGGTCATCATATGACTAAGACCCGCATCATGAAACACTTTTCCTGTTTCCTGACAAATGTTACCTGACCTGTCAAGGACAAATTGGAAAAAGAAAAGTTTCTTAAGTTATTGTTCTACATGGGAAACGTCTCAAGAACAGTCTTATTCATTCTTCTTCAGGAAAAACGTCTCAGTAAAGGTCCTCTCTGAAAACTTTGTCCATCACCTCATCTTGTTCTTCCGCATGTCTCCAAGACAGCTGAAGTGACACACAAAACCCTGACCAGAAGCATTATACAGCCTGTGAAGTAATCCCAGCTATTAAATCATTCCTACGAGCGCCCTGCTGATAGCATTACATAGCAATCTGAGCCGTTCCATCACCTTCTCCTTACAAGCTAAAGCACCTGCAGCTTGCTTGTATCATCATCATTAAACAAATGACTGAAGGTGCCTCATTCATCTCATCTCAGTGACTGTGATCACAGAGCCACCTGTCCTTGCCGTCAGGAGCTGCGCACAAGTCTCCATTACCAGTCACCTTGATGCTGGGGAAGGGTTCTTGATGCAAGGTAATGGGGATAACCTTCCTTATAGATAAATGGTTCAGAGAACCGAAAAGTTGAGAAATTAGACACTTGTGCATTACTTGGGTATCTTTATTGTGGAAACGTTTCGAAACACAGTGGCTTCCTCAGTCCAATGTAGAGAAGAATGGTTGAATATCTTGAGGCGTTTGGGGTAATCAGTCCCTCAGCCTGCAGACCCTTCCTTGGTCAAACTTTTTAATAGCCTGTTACCCCAGGCGCTGGATGACCTCTACGGGTTTAGCGCTTCCCCAAGATTATAATGTTCCAGCAGCAGTCTCTAACAACCCCGTCAGTCGTCCCTAAAAAATTAATACAAATTTGTCCCGAAAATAATGTCATAGATTAGAGTCAGTAAATCTTCCGAATAATATTAATCTGTGCCGTCTCTGGAGGCGCTCTTTGACCCATACGGGTTTAGCGCTCACACATGAATAATCATAAAAAAATATATGTTTTTTTTTAATGTCAGATCGCTAATAGGCTCCAGCATTATTCACTGTAAGAAAAGTTGTCAAGACGGAAGCCTAGTCCTCGGCATACTTGTTTCCGGCTCTTTTGCTTACTTCTCTTGTCTTCCCTTATTTGCTTTCCATATTTGTCCTTGCTCATGCACTTTTATCTTTTTTTCTCTCCTCCCAATCATTGGTTGAACCATTAGCTCCGTTTTTTATCTTTTTTTATCTTCTGCGTCTTTGGTTGAACCACGAGCTCTGTTTTTTTCCTCCTCTGGATATGAAGTTCTCTGCTTCCCATCACTTTTCAGCAAAGTAAGCTATTACATTTGTTAACTCTTTCCAGTTCCCCATGAGATTGCATTTCACTTGGGAACCTTTCATTCCTTAAAAATTTTCATCTCAGCTCAGTTCTGGTCTCCATATTACAGAATGGATATAAATTCTCTCGAAAATATCCAGCGTAGAATGACCAAATTAATACATAGCATTAGAAATCTTCCGTACGAAGAACGATTGAAGACTCTTAAACTACATTCACTTGTAAGACGAAGAATGAGAGGAGACATGATCGAAGTGTATAAGTGGAAGATGGGCATTAACAAAGGGGATATAAATAAGGTTTTGAGGATATCACTTCAAGAAAGAACCCGCAATAATGGATTCAAATTAGATAAGTTTAGATTTCAAAAGGATATAGGAAAGTATTGGTTTGGAAATAGGGTAGTTGATTAGTGGAACAAGTCTGCCTAGTAGGGTTATTGAAGCTGAAACGTTGGGTAGTTTCAAATTTCGGTTAGATAAATACACGAGTGAGAGGGGTTGGATTTGAGTGAGTCTTGCATAATGAGTAAACAGAATCATCAAAACTTATTTCTTGGGTAGCATTGTAAATCGGGTTGGGCAAATATTTTGTTTGTGGGAAGGATTGTTAAGGACCTGCCTAGTATGGGCCAACAGGCCTACTGCAGTGTTCCTCCTTTCTTATGTTCTTAAATCTGATTCCTCCCATCCTCAGCTATTATTCTTCCATTACTATTTACTTCTTCGCTGTAGCTTCTCATATTCCATTTTTTCTACGTCAGATACACTCAGGTTAAATACTAAATCCAGCCTTGCTGGTTCATTACCTCGTCTCTCTTTTGTTGCATCCTTGACATGCTGGCACATATTTTTTTCATTACCTCCTCCGTTGTGTGTGTGTGTGTGTGTGTGTGTGTGTGTGTGTGTGTGTGTGTGTGTGTGTGTGTGTGTGTGTGTTTATGTGAGTACACACCTATTTGTGGTTGCAGGGGTCGAATCAAAGCTCCTGGCTGGTGTGTGTGTGTGTGTGTGTGTGTGTGTGTGTGTGTGTGTGTTATGTGTGTGTGTGTTATGTGTGTATGTGTGTGTGTATGTGTGTGTGTGTGTGTGTGTGTGTGTTGTGTGTTGTGTGTGTGTGTGTGTGTGTGTGTGTGTGGTCAGCTGTTTGCATGAATCCCACGGTCTGCTGACCAAGAATGGTGAAGGATCACCCTTTGTACATAACATGATTTCCTCACTATTAAATACTGAAGACGCTCTTCTTTGTGTGAAGAGTCCATTAATGACTCCGCGGACGCTGGAAGATAGAGAGAGAGGGAGAGAGGAGAAAAAACACTTATTAAAGCAAACAACGGAGCTGAGAGGAAATGACTCATTGAAAGCTGGAACTGACTACAAAAAAAACAACTAACGAACAGACAGAAATAAACGTAAAAAAATCATATAATTAAAATAATAAGCAAGAAAATCAAAGACAGAACTTGCTTACACACACACACACACACACACACACACACACACACACACTGAGTCGAGACAAAACAAACACAGGGACAGATACGTAAACAAACACTGCCCAGACAAAGCATACAGAGACTTGCACTGAAAAGGCTAAAACACTCCAACCAACACATAAGAAGACGCCCATGTGGAGATAGATCAGCTGACACCAAGAACAACGTGCATGAGAGAGAAGGAACTGTGACTGACAGAGGAGAGAAGGAACGGTGACTGACAGAGGAGAGAAGGAACGGTGACTGACAGAGGAGAGAAGGAACGGTGACTGACAGAGGAGAGAAGGAACGGTGACTGACAGAGGAGAGAAGGAACGGTGACTGACAGAGGAGAGAAGGAACTATGACTGACAGAGGAGAGAAGCAACTGTGACTGACAGAGGAGAGAAGCAACTGACAGAGGAGAGAAGGAACTGTGACTGACAGAGGAGAGAAGGAATTGTGACTGACAGAGGAGAGAAGGAACGGTGACTGACAGAGGAGAAAGGATGCTGAAGGAATCTCGAAGAAAAATTATGCATTCCTGGACCACGATGTTTGTAGAGAAAGTCATTCACCTTTCCCCTCTTCC
>NW_027201978.1:0-5378 GCF_038502225.1 Cherax quadricarinatus
AATGTGTGAGGCTTGGTACTTATAATGTGTGGTAGGCTTGGTACCTATAATGTGTGAGGCTTGGTGCCTATAATGTGGTAGGCTTGGTACCTATAATGTGTGAGGCTTGGTACCTATAATGTGTGAGGCTTGGTACCTATAATGTGTGAGGCTTGGTACCTATAATGTGTGAGGCTTGGTACCTATAATGTGTGGTAGGCTTGGTACCTATAATGTGTGAGGCTTGGTGCCTATAATGTGTGGTAGGCTTGGTACCTATAATGTGTGAGGCTTGGTACCTATAATGTGTGGTAGGCTTGGTACCTATAATGTGTGAGGCTTGGTACCTATAATGTGTGAGGCTTGGTACCTATAATGTGTGAGGCTTGGTACCTATAATGTGTGAGGCTTGGTACCTATAATGTGTGAGGCTTGGGACCTATAATGTGTGAGGCTTGGTACCTATAATGTGTGGTAGGCTTCGTACCTATAATGTGTGAGGCTTGGTGCCTATAATGTGTGAGGCTTGGTACCTATAATGTGTGAGGCTTGGAACCTACAATGTGTGAGGCTTGGTACCTATAATGTGTGAGGCTTGGGCCTATAATGTGTGAGGCTTGGTACCTATAATGTGTGAGGCTTGGTGCCTATAATGTGTGAGGCTTGGTGTACCTATAATGGTGTGTGAGGCTTGGTACCTATAATGGTAGGCTTGGTACCTATAATGTGTGAGGCTTGGTGGTACCTATAATGTGTGAGGTTTGGTGCCTATAATGTGTGGTAGGCTTGGTGCCTATAATGTGTGAGGCTTGGTGCCTATAATGTGTGAGGAATGGTGCCTATAATGTGTGGTAGGCTTGGTACCTATAATGTGTGAGGCTTGGTGCCTATAATGCGTGAGGCTTGATACCTATAATGTGTGAGGCTTGGTACCTATAATGTGTGAGGCTTGGTGCCTATAATGTGTGGTAGGCTTGGTGCCTATAATGTGTGAGGCTTGGTGCCTATAATGTGTGGTAGACTTGGTACCTATAATGTGTGAGGCTTGGTGCCTATAATGTGTGGTAGGCTTCGTGCCTATAATGTGTGAGGCTTGGTACCTATAATGTGTGAGGCTTGGTACCTATAATGTGTGGTAGGCTTGGTGCCTATAATGTGTGAGGCTTGGTGCCTATAATGTGTGAGGCTTGGTACCTATAATGTGTGGTAGGCTTGGTACCTATAATGTGTGAGGCTTGGTGCCTATAATGTGTGAGGCTTGGTACCTATAATGTGTGAGGCTTGGTGCCTATAATGTGTGAGTACTATAATGGTGACCTATAATGTGTGAGGCTTGGTACCTATAATGTGTGAGGCTTGGTGTGTGAGGCTTGGTACCTATAATGTGTGAGGCTTGGTGCCTATAATGTGTGAGGCTTGGTGCCTATAATGTGTGAGGCTTGGTACATATAATGTGTGAGGCTTGGTACCTATAATGTGTGAGGCTTGGTGCCTATAATGTGTGAGGCTTTGTACCTATAATGTGTGGTAGGCTTGGTGCCTATAATGTGTGAGGAATGGTGCCTATAATGTGTGGTAGGCTTGGTACCTATAATGTGTGAGGCTTGGTGCCTATAATGTGTGAGACTTGGTGCCTATAATGTGTGAGACTTGGCGCCTATAATTTGTCAGGCTTGGTACCTATAATGTGTGAGGCTTGGTACCTATAATGTGTGAGGCTTGGTGCCTATAATGTGTGGTAGGCTTGGTACCTATAATGTGTGGTAGGCTTGGTGCCTATAATGTGTGAGGCTTGGTGCCTATAATGTGTGAGGCTTGGTACCTATAATGTGTGGTAGGCTTGGTGCCTATGATGTGTGAGGCTTGGTACCTATAATGTGTGAGGTTTGGTACCTATAATGTGTGAGGCTTGGTGCCTATAATGTGTGGTAGGCTTGGTGCCTATAATGTGTGAGGCTTGGTACCTATAATGTGTGAGGCTTGGTACCTATAATGTGTGAGGCTTGGTACCTATAATGTGTGAGGCTTGGTACCTATAATGTGTGAGGCTTGGTACCTATAATGTGTGAGGCTTGGTGCCTATAATGTGTGAGGCTTGGTGCCTATAATGTGTGGTAGGCTTGGTGCCTATAATGTGTGAGGCTTGGTGCCTATAATGTGTGAGGCTTGGTACCTATAATGTGTGAGGCTTGGTACCTATAATGTGTGAGGCTTGGTACCTATAATGTGTGAGGCTTGGTACCTATAATGTGTGGTAGGCTTGGTGCCTATAATGTGTGAGGCTTGGTGGTGGTACCTATAATGTGGAGGCTTGGTGCCCTATATTGTGTGAGGCTTGGTGCCTATAATGTGTGAGGCTTGGTGCCTATAATGTGTGAGGCTTGGTACCTATAATGTGTGGTAGGCTTGGTACCTATAATGTGTGAGGCTTGGTACCTATAATGTGTGAGGCTTGGTGCCTATAATGTGTGGTAGGCTTGGTGCCTATAATGTGTGAGGCTTGGTGCCTATAATGTGTGAGGCTTGGTACCTATAATGTGTGAGGCTTGGTGCCTATAATGTGTGAGGCTTGGTACCTATAATGTGTAGTAGGCTTGGCACCTATAATGTGTGAGGCTTGGTGCCTGTAATGTGTGAGGCTTGGTGCCTATAATGTGTGGTAGGCTTGGTACCTACAATGTGTGAGGCTTGGTGCCTATAATGTGTGAGACTTGGTGCCTATAATGTGTGAGACTTGGCGCCTATATTGTTAGGCTTGGTTCCTTTAATGTGTGAGGCTTGGTACCTATAATGTGTGAGGCTTGGTAGGCCTATAATGTGTGGTAGGCTTGGTACCTATAATGTGTGAGGCTTGCCTATAATGTAGGCCCTATAATGTGTGAGGCTTGGTGCCTATAATGTGTGAGACTTGGTGCCTATAATGTGTGAGACTTGGCGCCTATTATGTGTGAGGCTTGGTACCTATAATGTGTGAGGCTTGGTACCTATAATGTGTGAGGCTTGGTGCCTATAATGTGTGGTAGGCTTGGTACCTATAATGTGTGAGGCTTGGTGCCTATAATGTGTGAGGCTTGGTGCCTATAATGTGTGGTAGGCTTGGTACCTATAATGTGTGAGGCTTGGTACCTATAATGTGTGAGGCTTGGTGCCTATAATGTGTGGTAGGCTTGGTGCCTATAATGTGTGAGGCTTGGTGCCTATAATGTGTGAGGCTTGGTACCTATAATGTGTGGTAGGCTTGGTACCTATAATGTGTGAGGCTTGGTGCCTATAATGTGTGAGGCTTGGTACCTATAATGTGGTAGGCTTGGTACCTATAATGTGGTAGGCTTGGTACCTATAATGTGTGAGGCTTGGTACCTATAATGTGGTAGGCTTGGTACCTATAATGTGGTAGGCTTGGTGCCTATAATGTGGTAGGCTTGGTGCCTATAATGTGGTAGGCTTGGTACCTATAATGTGGTAGGCTTGGTGCCTATAATGTGTGGTAGGCTTGGTATCTATAATGTGGTAGGCTTGGTGCCTATAATGTGGTAGGCTTGGTGCCTATAATGTGTTAGGCTTGGTGCCTATAATGTGTTAGGCTTGGTGCCTATAATGTGTTAGGCTTGGTGCCTATAATGTGTTAGGCTTGGTGCCTATAATGTGGTAGGCTTGGTACCTATAATGTGGTAGGCTTGGTACCTATAATGTGTGGTAGGCTTGGTACCTATAATGTGTGGTAGGCTTGGTACCTATAATGTGGTAGGCTTGGTACCTATAATGTGTGAGGCTTGGTGCCTATAATGTGTGGTAGGCTTGGTACCTATAATGTGGTAGGCTTGGTACCTATAATGTGGTAGGCTTGGTACCTATAATGTGGTAGGCTTGGTACCTATAATGTGGTAGGCTTGGTACCTATAATGTGGTAGGCTTGGTGCCTATAATGTGGTAGGCTTGGTACCTATAATGTGGTAGGCTTGGTACCTATAATGTGGTAGGCTTGGTACCTATAATGTGGTAGGCTTGGTACCTATAATGTGGTAGGCTTGGTGTCTATAATGTGGTACGCTTGGTGTCTAAAATTTGGTAGGCTTGGTGCCTATAATGTGGAAGGCTTGGTGCCTATAATGTGTGAGGCTTGGTGTCTATAATGTGGTAGGCTTGGTACCTATAATGTGTGAGGCTTGGTGCCTATAATGTGGTAGGCTTGGTACCTATAATGTGGTAGGCTTGGTGCCTATAATGTGGTAGGCTTGGTGCCTATAATGTGGTAGGCTTGGTACCTATAATGTGGTAGGCTTGGTACCTATAATGTGGTAGGCTTGGTACCTATAATGTGGTAGGCTTGGTACCTATAATGTGGTAGGCTTGGTACCTATAATGTGGTAGGCTTGGTACCTATAATGTGGTAGGCTTGGTGCCTATAATGTGGTAGGCTTGGTGCCTATAATGTGGTAGGCTTGGTACCTATAATGTGGTAGGCTTGGTACCTATAATGTGGTAGGCTTGGTACCTATAATGTGGTAGGCTTGGTACCTATAATGTGGTAGGCTATAATGTGGTAGGCTTGGTACCTATAATGTGGTAGGTACCTTGGTACCTATAATGTGGTAGGCTTGGTACCTATAATGTGGTAGGCTTGGTAGGCTTGGTACCTATAATGTGGTAGGCTTGGTACCTATAATGTGGTAGGCTTGGTACCTATAATGTGGTAGGCTTGGTACCTATAATGTGGTAGGCTTGGTGCCTATAATGTGGTAGGCTTGGTACCTATAATGTGGTAGGCTTGGTACCTATAATGTGGTAGGCTTGGTACCTATAATGTGGTAGGCTTGGTACCTATAATGTGGTAGGCTTGGTGCCTATAATGTGTGGTAGGCTTGGTACCTATAATGTGGTAGGCTTGGTACCTATAATGTGGTAGGCTTGGTACCTATAATGTGGTAGGCTTGTTACCTATAATGTGGTAGGCTTGGTACCTATAATGTGGTAGGCTTGGGCTTGGTAGGCTTGGTACCTATAATGTGGTAGGCTTGGTGCCTATAATGTGGTAGGCTTGGTACCTATAATGTGGTAGGCTTGGTACCTATAATGTGGTAGGCTTGGTACCTATAATGTGGTAGGCTTGGTACCTATAATGTGGTTGGCTTGGTACCTATAATGTGGTAGGCTTGGTACCTATAATGTGGTAGGCTTGGTACCTATAATGTGGTAGGCTTGGTACCTATAATGTGGTAGGCTTGGTGCCTATAATGTGGTAGGCTTGGTACCTATAATGTGGTAGGCTTGGTACCTATAATGTGGTAGGCTTGGTGCCTATAATGTGGTAGGCTTGGTACCTATAATGTGGTAGGCTTGGTACCTATAATGTGGTAGGCTTGGTACCTATAATGTGGTAGGCTTGGTACCTATAATGT
>NW_027201979.1:0-5362 GCF_038502225.1 Cherax quadricarinatus
CACATATGCAACAGTTAGGTATCTTTATTGTGAAACGTTTCGCCTACACAGTAGGCTTCTTCAGTCAAGTACAGAAAAGTTGATAGAAGATACCTAACTGTTGCATATGTGTCTTACCTAACAACCTGTTGGTATTTCATACCATTTTAATGTTCAATCTGTCAGACACTGCAACACAAGGGTATCTTGGTACAGACCTGCAATCAACTTCGACAACTTCCACCAGTGAGAGAGGCCGGATTTGAGAGGGACCTGCCTTCTCAACATCTGAGTTCTTACCTCTCCTAGTGGCCTACGTCTCACCTCTTGGCGCTATAAAAAGCTCCATCCTGTCACTTCTTCTCCATATTGTTTCATACTATGGAACAATGCTCTTCTCCAGACTGAGGGACTGACCACCTCAAAACTTTAAGGGTGATGGACTGATTACATCGTCTTCAAGTATCTTCTGCTTCTATCAACTTTTCTGTACTTGACTGAAGAAGCCTACTGTGTAGGCGAAACGTTTCACAATAAAGATACCTAACTGTTGCATATGTGTCTTACCTAACAACCTGTTGGTATTTCATACCATTTTAATGTTCATAGACAGAAGAGGAAACAAAAAGAATTAATATGTGAGGAAGATGAGGAAGATTATTATTATTATTATTATTATTATTATTATTATTATTATTATTATTATTATTATTATTATTATTGCTGTTGTTGTTGTTGTTGTTTTTGTTATTATTATTATTATTATTATTATTATTATTATTATTATTATTATTATTATTATTATTATTATTGCTGTTGTTGTTGTTGTTGTTTTTGTTATTATTATTATTATTATTATTATTATTATTATTATTATTATTATTATTATTATTATTATTATTATTATTATTATTGCTGTTGTTGTTGTTGTTGTTTTTGTTATTATTATTATTATTATTATTATTATTATTATTATTATTATTATTATTATTATTACTGTTATTATTTTATTTTTATTATAATTTTATTGTCTCTAATCTCTAATTCCTGGAATCAAGTGCCCTTGGGCAGCATCAAGACAACCTATGCCTTGAAGAAAAAACGCTTCTTAGAACGAAACGTTGTCCAGAAACGAAGGCTTACTGTTCTCATGTGTCTTCGTGCACGTCGAGGCTTAGAAGTGGCACGAATCTCCGTGTACAACGTTTACGCTCATTTGATGTTCACTGCGCATCAAGGCAGCCAGAACCCATGACGGTCACCAGAAGCCTTCCCGTACTCCAGAATACTCGCAGAATCCCATTCCCATCAAATCTGATGCACAGCGACAACACAGAAACAAGCTTCTGTCTCCATCCAGCCTTGTCGGGTTCTCTCCCTTCCTCCCGGTTCCTTCGCCCTCCTCAAGAGCATATCGACACCCTTCCTTTAAGGCCTCCGTCTACAATAATGATTTCCGATTCGTCGTCTCGGGCGCTCGTCGTCCTGGAGGAGGCAACATACCCGTGTGTGATTATCAGGGAACTCTGTTGTCGTCTCCAGCACACACACACACTGATGCTAGTTGTGTTTACAGAGGAAATGTATTAGTATTAATCCTAATGACTTTGTTTTTTTTTCTTTGGCTTCCGTAGCAGTGATCAGGTACCCTAATACCCAGGGGCAAGGATACAACCTAGGCACATAAGGGCCAGAGAAAGAGCTAGGCACACAGAGGTTCAAGAAGGGACTTAGACACACAGGTGCTCAAGAAGGAGCTAGGCGCACAGGAGCTTAAGAAGAAGCTATAGACGAGAGGAATCCAAGAGGGACCTGGCGATATTAAATGCCAAGAAGGACCTTGACCACAGGGGCCCAGGAAGGTCTTGAAGATACAGGAGCTCAAGTTCGACCTGGATAAATAGGAGCCAAAGAAGGGCTTGGAGACACAAGGGCCCAAATTATCGAGACAGCTCTCAGACAGCGGGAATATGTCAATACATCACTACTGAACCCCATGAAGCAAGCCATCATAAAGAGAGAGAGAGAGAGAGAGCTGGTTTATCTTCGTCTGTTATGTGACGTTGTTGACTGTGTGTATGATACTTGTATGATACTTGTGGATTTAGTGCTTACCAGGGGATAGGTTAATGATTGTTTTTTTGTGACTATGTGGTTGGTCTCTGTCATGTGTCATGCATTATGTGTCATGTGTCATCTGTCCTTTGCCACATTACTTCTTATCTGATCTCGTCCTCTGTTTGGTATTGTGTGACATCTTTCAGTACCTGGCATTGTGACATCTTCCAGTACCTGGTATTGTGTAACATCTTCCAGTACCTGGTATTGTGACATCTTCCAATACCTGGTATTGTGTGACATCTTCAAGTACCTGGTATTGTGACATCTTCCAGTACCTGGTATTGTGTGACATCTTCCAGTAACTGGTATTCTGACATCTTCCAGTACCTGGTATTGTGTGACATCTTCCAGTAACTGGTATTGTGACATCTTCCAGTACCTGGTATTGTGTGACATCTTCCAGTACCTGGTGTTGTGACATCTTCCAGTACCTGGTATTGTGTGACATCTTCCAGTAACTGGTATTCTGACATCTTCCAGTACCTGGTATTGTGTGACATCTTCCAGTACCTGGTATTCTGACATCTTCCAGTACCTGGTATTGTGTGACATCTTCCAGTAACTGGTATTCTGACATCTTCCAGTACCTGGTATTGTGTGACATCTTCAAGTACCTGGTATTGTGACATCTTCCAGTACCTGGTATTGTGTGACATCTTCCAGTAACTGGTATTCTGACATCTTCCAGTACCTGGTATTGTGTGACATCTTCCAGTAACTGGTATTGTGACATCTTCCAGTACCTGGTATTGTGTGACATCTTCCAGTACCTGGTGTTGTGACATCTTCCAGTACCTGGTATTGTGTGACATCTTCCAGTAACTGGTATTCTGACGTCTTCCAGTACCTGGTATTGTGTGACATCTTCCAGTACCTGGTATTCTGACATCTTCCAGTACCTGGTATTGTGTGACATCTTCCAGTACCTGGTATTGTGACATCTTCCAGTTCCTGGCATTGTGTGACATCTTCCAGTACCTGGTATTATGTGACATCTTCCAGTACCTGGCATTGTGTGACATCTTCCAGTGCCTGATATTGTGTGACATCTTCCAGTACCTGGTATTGTGTGACATCTTCCAGTACCTGGTATTGTGACATCTTACAGTACCTGGTATTTTGTGGCATCTTCCAGTAACTGGTATTCTGACATCTTCCAGTACCTGACGTTGTGTGACATCTTCCAGTACCTGGCATTGTGTGACATCTTCTAGTACCTGGTATTGTGTGACATCTTCCAGTACCTGGTATTGTGTGACATCTTCCAGTACCTGGTATTGTGACATCTTCCAGTACCTGGTATTGTGTGACATTTTCCAGTACCTGGTATTGTGTGACATTTTCCAGTACCTGGTATTGTGACATCTTCCAGTACCTAGTATTTTGTGACATCTTCCAGTACCTGGTATTGTGACATCTTCCAGTACCTGGCATTGTGTGACATCTTCCAGTACCTGTATTGTGACATTTCCCAGTACCTGTATTGTGACATCTTCCAGTACCTGGTATTGTGTGACATCTTCCAGTGCCTGGTATTGTGACATTTTCCAGTACCTGTATTGTGACATCTTCCAGTACCTGATATTGTGTGACATCTTCCAGTACCTGGTATTGTGACATCTTCCAGTACCTGGTATTGTGTGACATCTTCCAGTACCTGGTATTGTGTGACATCTTCCAGTACCTGGTATTGTGTGACATCTTGCTATTCCTAGTGACGACCTCCTATTTCTCCTCTCATGTATTCTTCCCCCTTTTTTCTCCCTTCTCTCTTCCTCCCCTTCTCTCATATAGTCCTCCTTTTGTCCCTTCTCCCTTTTCTCTTCTAAATTCTCCTCTCTAGCCCTGTTCAACTCTATCCTTCCTCCTCTCTTCTATCTTCTCTCGTCCTCTCCTCAACATTCTCTCTTCCTTCCCTCCTCTCTTCTATCTTCTCTCGTCCTCTCCTCAACATTCTCTCTTCCTTCCCTCCTCTACCAACAACCTTCCTCCCGCATCTATCTTTTCATTCCCTCCCTCCCTCTATCTTCTCCTTTCCTTGCTCCGCATCCCATTTCTCACCTCCTCCACCACCTCCCTTCCTCCACACACCGTGGGAACCCTCCTCCAGTGCTCCTCCTCGACTCAGGAGCCCCCTTAAGTTGTCCTCCAGCTCCTCGGCTTCAATTGGTGTGGTTATCCTGGCTCTCGTGTTTTTAAAAAGTTCTCCCTCTCACCTGAGCGGGTTCTCGCGGCCGTGTGTAGTGTCCTTCTGGTGATTAATATCCCTGGATGGTCTTCAGGGCCCTCCTGGCCTCTCTGCATGGTCTTCAGGCCCTTACTGGCCACTCTGCATGGTCTTCACAGCCCTCCTGACCGCCTTGGATGGTCTTCAGACCCTTCTTGGCCGCCTGGATGGTCTTCATGGTCCTCCTGGCAGCCCTGGATGGCCTCTAGAGCCGTCCCTGGCCATACTCTGCATGGTCTTCAGACCCTTCCTGACCACTCTGCATGTGTGATCTTCAGGCCCCTCCTGGCCACTCTGCATGGTCTTCAGGCCCCTCCTGGCCACTCTGCATGGTCTTCAGACCCTCCTGGCCACTCTGCATGGTCTTCAGACCCTCCTGGCCACTCTGCATGGTCTTCAGACCCTTCCTGGCCACTTTGCATGGTCTTCAAACCCCTCCTGGCCACTCTGCATGGTCTTCAGGCCCTCCTGGCCACTCTGCATGGTCTTCAGACCCTCCTGGCCACTCTGCATGGTCTTCAGACCCTCCTGGCCACTCTGCATGGTCTTCAGACCCTCCTGGCCACTCTGCATGGTCTTCAGACCCCTCCTGGCCACTTTGCATGGTCTTCAAACCCCTCCTGGCCACTCTACATGGTCTTCAGATCCTCCTGGTCACTCTGTATGGTCTTCAGACCCCTCCTGGCCACTCTGTATGGTCTTCAGGCCCCTCCTGGCCACTTTGCATGGTCTTCAAACCCCTCCTGGCCACTCTGCATGGTCTTCAGACCCTCCTGGCCACTTTGCATGGTCTTCAGACCCTCCTGGCCACTTTGCATGGTCTTCAAACCCCTCCTGGCCACTTTGCATGGTCTTCAAACCCCTCCTGGTCAGACCCTCATGGCCACTCTGCATGGTCTTCAGACCTCTCCTCAAGTGCAGGTAACCAAGCCCGCTACTAGGAGACTCTACCATTCCTGCTGCAGGAACTGGCTTACCTCTATCAGGATGAGAGAGAGAGAGAGAGAGAGAGAGAGGTTGAACTTGATGAGAGCA
>NW_027201980.1:0-5344 GCF_038502225.1 Cherax quadricarinatus
GCCGTCTCCCACCAAGGCAGGGTGGCCTGAAAAAGAAGAACTTTCACCATCTCTCACTCCATCACTGTCTTGACAGAGGCATGCTTACACTACAGTTATAAAACTGCAACATTAACACCCCTCCTTCAGAGTGCACACATTGTACTTCCCATCTCCAGGAATCAGTCCGGCCTGACGGTTTACCGAATCCCTTCATAAATGTTACCTTGCTTACACTCCAACAGCACGTCAGGTCCTAAAAACTATTTGTCTCCATTTGCTCCTATCTGACACGCTCACGCACGCTTGATGGAAGTCCAAGCCCCTCGCACACAAAACCTCCTTTACCCCCTCCCTCGAACCTTTCTTCCTAGGCCGACCCCTACCCAGCCTTCCCTCCACTACAGATTTATACATTCTCGAAGTCATTCTATTTCATTCCATCCTCTCTACATGTCCAAACCATCTCAGTAACCCCTCCTCAGCCCTCTGGATAATAGTTTTGGTAATCCCGCACCTCCTCCTGCTCTCCAAACTACGGATTCTCTGCATTATATACACAACACACATTGCCCTCAGACATGACATCTCTACTGCCTCCAGCCTTCTCCTTGTTGCAATATTCACAACCCATGCTTCACATCCATACAAGAGCGTTGGTATAACTATACTCTCATACATTACCCTCTTTACTTTCATGGATAAAGTTCTTTGTCTCCACAGACTCCTGAGTGCACCGTTCATCTTTTTCCCCTCGTCAGTTCTATGATTCACCTCATATTAGATAAAGAGAGAGCAAAGAGAGATAAACTTACGATGAATGGGGAAAACACAAGCCGTCTTTAAGAAGGTGAATCACTGTAACTCAGGGTTGTGTTACAGTCTTGAAGTCGTCAGTGTGTCTACCCCCCCGGCACCCGCCGGCGCCCGCCGGCACCCCCGGCACCCCCGGCACCCCCTGGCACCCCCTGGGCACCCCCCCCGGTCCCTGGTGCTGCTTCATTAGTGGCACTGACCTCTGACCTCTGAATGGGTGAGTGTCAGGAGGGGGAACAGGTCACTGATCTCTCTCTCTCTCTCTCTCTCTCTCTCTCTCTCTCTCTCTCTCTCTCTCTCTCTCTATTTCTCTCTCTCACATCACTCTCTTGTTGTAATTATATCGCTGTTATTACTTGCACCATCCTGGCTATTATTATTAATATTATTATTAATATTGTTACCTGCTTCTACACGGTCATCTTCATTACCTGCTTCTACACGGTCATCTTCATTACCTGCTTCTACACGGTCATCTTCATTACCTGCTTCTACACGGTCATCTTCATTACCTGCTTCTACACGGTCATCTTCATTACCTGCTTCTACACGGTCATCTTCATTACCTGCTTCTACACGGTCATCTTCATTACCTGCTTCTACACGGTCATCTTCATTACCTGCTTCTACACGGTCATCTTCATTACCTGCTTCTACACGGTCATCTTCATTACCTGCTTCTACACGGTCATCTTCATTACCTGCTTCTACACGGTCATCTTCATTACCTGCTTCTACACGGTCATCTTCATTACCTGCTTCTACACGGTCATCTTCATTACCTGCTTCTACACGGTCATCATCCATCCCGTGTAACTTTATCGTGTTATTTATTATCTAAGTTTAGTGGAGATTTTATGTCATTATGTACCGGCCAAGAATTCGTTTGTACGTTGCTAGCTTGGTTAATTAAGTTTCAAGGCTACCTACTACACGAAGGTCATTAAGGCTACGTTGCTAGCTTGGTTAATTAAGTTTCAAGGCTATCTACTACACGAGGGTCATTAAGGCTACGTTGCTAGCTTGGTTAATTAAGTTTCAAGGTTACCTACTACACGAGGGTCATTAAGGCTACGTTGCTAGCTTGGTTAATTACGTTTCAAGGCTACCTACTACACGAGGGTCATTAAGGCTACGTTGCTAGCTTGGTTAATTAAGTTTCAAGGCTACCTACTACACGAGGGTCATTAAGGCTACGTTGCTAGCTTGGTTAATTACGTTTCAAGGCTACCTACTACACGAGGGTCATTAAGGCTACGTTGCTAGCTTAGTTAATTAAGTTTCAAGGCTACCTACTACACGAGGGTCATTAAGGCTACGTTGCTAGCTTGGTTAATTACGTTTCAAGGCTACCTACTACACGAGGGTCATTAAGGCTACGTTGCTAGCTTGGTTAATTAAGTTTCAAGGCTACCTACTACACGAGGGTCATTAAGGCTACGTTGCTAGCTTGGTTAATTACGTTTCAAGGCTACCTACTACACGAGGGTCATTAAGGCTACGTTGCTAGCTTGGTTAATTAAGTTTCAAGGCTACCTACTACACGAGGGTCATTAAGGCTACGTTGCTGGCTTGGTTAATTAAGTTTCAAGGCTACCTACTACACGAGGGTCATTAAGGCTACGTTGCTGGCTTGGTTAATTACGTTTCAAGGCTAACTACTACACGAGGGTCATTAAGGCTACGTTGCTAGCTTGGTTAATTAAGTTTCAAGGTTACCTACTACACGAGGGTCATTAAGGCTACGTTGCTGGCTTGGTTAATTAAGTTTCAAGGCTACCTACTACACGAGGGTCATTAAGGCTACGTTGCTGGCTTGGTTAATTAAGTTTCAAGGCTACCTACTACAAGAGTGTCATTAAGGCTACGTTGCTAGCTTGGTTAATTAAGTTTCAAGGCTACCTACTACAAGAGGGTCATTAAGGCTACGTTGCTAGCTTGGTTAATTAAGTTTCAAGGCTACCTACTACACGAGGGTCATTAAGGCTACGGTGCTGGCTTGGTTAATTAAGTTTCAAGGCTACCTACTACACGAGGGTCATTAAGGCTACGTTGCTAACTTGGTTAATTAAGTTTCAAGGCTACCTACTACACGAGGGTCATTAAGGCTACGTTGCTAGCTTGGTTAATTAAGTTTCAAGGCTACCTACTACACGAGGGTCATTAAGGCTACGTTGCTAGCTTGGTTAATTAAGTTTCAAGGCTACCTACTACACGAGGGTCATTAAGGCTACGTTGCTAGCTTGGTTAATTAAGTTTCAAGGCTACCTACTACACGAGGGTCATTAAGGCTACGTTGCTAGCTTGGTTAATTAAGTTTCAAGGCTTCCTACTACACGAGGGTCATTAAGGCTACGTTGCTAGCTTGGTTAATTAAGTTTCAAGGCTACCTACTACACGAGGGTCATTAAGGCTACGTTGCTAGCTTGGTTAATTAAGTTTCAAGGCTACCTACTACACGAGGGTCATTAAGGCTACGTTGCTAGCTTGGTTAATTAAGTTTCAAGGCTACCTACTACACGAGGGTCATTAAGGCTACGTTGCTAGCTTGGTTAATTAAGTTTCAAGGCTACCTACTCCACGAGGGTCATTAAGGCTACGTTGCTAGCTTGGTTAATTACGTTTCAAGGCTACCTACTACACGAGGGTCATTAAGGCTACGTTGCTAGCTTGGTTAATTAAGTTTCAAGGCTACCTACTACACGAGGGTCATTAAGGCTACGTTGCTGGCTTGGTTAATTAAGTTTCAAGGCTACCTACTACACGAGGGTCATTAAGGCTACGTTGCTGGCTTGGTTAATTACGTTTCAAGGCTAACTACTACACGAGGGTCATTAAGGCTACGTTGCTAGCTTGGTTAATTAAGTTTCAAGGTTACCTACTACACGAGGGTCATTAAGGCTACGTTGCTGGCTTGGTTAATTAAGTTTCAAGGCTACCTACTACACGAGGGTCATTAAGGCTACGTTGCTAGCTTGGTTAATTAAGTTTCAAGGCTACCTACTACAAGAGGGTCATTAAGGCTACGTTGCTAGCTTGGTTAATTAAGTTTCAAGGCTACCTACTACAAGAGGGTCATTAAGGCTACGTTGCTAGCTTGGTTAATTAAGTTTCAAGGCTACCTACTACACGAGGGTCATTAAGGCTACGGTGCTGGCTTGGTTAATTAAGTTTCAAGGCTACCTACTACACGAGGGTCATTAAGGCTACGTTGCTAGCTTGGTTAATTAAGTTTCAAGGCTACCTACTACACGAGGGTCATTAAGGCTACGTTGCTAGCTTGGTTAATTAAGTTTCAAGGCTACCTACTACACGAGGGTCATTAAGGCTACGTTGCTAGCTTGGTTAATTAAGTTTCAAGGCTACCTACTACACGAGGGTCATTAAGGCTACGTTGCTAGCTTGGTTAATTAAGTTTCAAGGCTACCTACTACACGAGGGTCATTAAGGCTACGTTGCTAGCTTGGTTAATTAAGTTTCAAGGCTTCCTACTACACGAGGGTCATTAAGGCTACGTTGCTAGCTTGGTTAATTAAGTTTCAAGGCTACCTACTACACGAGGGTCATTAAGGCTACGTTGCTAGCTTGGTTAATTAAGTTTCAAGGCTACCTACTACACGAGGGTCATTAAGGCTACGTTGCTAGCTTGGTTAATTAAGTTTCAAGGCTACCTACTACACGAGGGTCATTAAGGCTACGTTGCTAGCTTGGTTAATTAAGTTTCAAGGCTACCTACTAAACGAGTGTCATTAAGGCTACGTTGCTAGCTTGGTTAATTAAGTTTCAAGGCTACCTACTACACGAGGGTCATTAAGGCTACGTTGCTAGCTTGGTTAATTAAGTTTCAAGGCTTCCTACTACACGAGGGTCATTAAGGCTACGTTGCTAGCTTGGTTAATTAAGTTTCAAGGCTACCTACTGCACGAGGGTCATTAAGGCTACGTTGCTAGCTTGGTTAATTAAGTTTCAAGGCTACCTACTGCACGAGGGTCATTAAGGCTACGTTGCTAGCTTGGTTAATTAAGTTTCAAGGCTACCTACTGCACGAGGGTCATTAAGGCTACGTTGCTAGCTTGGTTAATTAAGTTTCAAGGCTATCTGCTACACGAGGGTCATTAAGGCTACGTTGCTAGCTTGGTTAATTAAGTTTCAAGGCTACCTACTGCACGAGGGTCATTAAGGCTACGTTGCTAGCTTGGTTAATTAAGTTTCAAGGCTACCTACTACACGAGGGTCATTAAGGCTACGTTGCTAGCTTGGTTAATTAAGTTTCAAGGCTACCTACTACACGAGGGTCATTAAGGCTACGTTGCTGGCTTGGTTAATTAAGTTTCAAGGCTACCTACTACACGAGGGTCATTAAGGCTACGTTGCTAGCTTGGTTAATTAAGTTTCAAGGCTACCTACTGCACGAGGGTCATTAAGGCTACGTTGCTAGCTTGGTTAATTAAGTTTCAAGGCTACCTACTGCACGGGGGTCTACATGTCAACTGTTCACCACCAGTCAAGAATACTTTAAATAAGTACCAAATATGCTCTTAGAATATAT
>NW_027201981.1:0-5323 GCF_038502225.1 Cherax quadricarinatus
TCACAAGATTGTCTTGAATAAGACTCTCACAAGTGTCTCAAAAGATCATCTTGAACAAAACTCTCACAAGTGTTTCACAAGATTGTATTGAGCAAGACTCTCACAAGTGTTTCACAAGATTGTCTTGAACAAGACTCTCACATGTGTCTAGCAAGATTGTCTTGAAAAAGACTCTCACAAGTGCCTCACGAGATTGTCTTGAACAAGACTCTCAGAAGTGTTTCACAAGATTGTTTTGAACAAGACTCTCACAAGATTGTCTTGAACGAGACTCTCTCAAGTGTTTCACAAGATTGTCTTCAACAAGACTCTCACAAGTGCCTCACAAGATTGTCTTGACCTAGACTCTCACAAGTGCCTCACAAGATTGTCTTGAAGAAGACTCTCACAAATGCCTCACAAGATTATATTGAACAAGACTCTCACAAATTTCTCACAAGATTGTCTTGAACCAGACTCTCATAATTGTCTCAAAAGATTGTCTTGAACGAAGCTCTGAAAAGTGTCACACAAGATTTTCTTCATCAAAACTTTACAAGTGCCTCAAAAGATTGTCTTGAACAAGACTCTCAAAAGTGTCTCACAAGATTGTCTTGAACAAGACTCTCACAAGTGTCTCACGAGATTGTCTTGAACAAGACTCTCACAAGTGTTTCACAAGATTGTTTTGAACAAGACTCTCACAAGATTGTCTTGAACGAGACTCTATCAAGTGTTTCACAAGATTGTCTTGAACAAGACTCTCACAAGTGCCTCACAAGATTGTCTTGACCAAGACTCTCACAATTGCCTCACAAGATTATCTTGAAGACTCTCACAAGTGCATCACAAGATTGTATTGAAAAAGTCTCTCACAAATTTCTCACAAGATTGTCTTGAACAAGACTCTCATAAGTGTCTCACAAGATTGTCTTGAATAAGAATCTCAGAAGTGCCTCACAAGATTGTCTTGAACAAGACTCACAAGTGCCTCAGAATATTGTCTTCAAGAAGCCTCTCACAAGTGCCTCACAAGATTGTCTTGAACAAGATTCTCACAAGTGCCTCAAAAGATTGTCTTGAACAAGACTTTCACAAATGCCTCAAAAGATTGTTTTGAACCCTCACAAGATTGTCTAGAACAAGAGTTTCACAGGTGCCTCACAAGATTGTCTTGAACAAGACTCTCACAAGTGTCTCACAAAATTGTCTAGAACAAGACTCTCACAAGTGCCTCAAAGGTTGTCCTGAACAAGACTTTCACAAGTGCCTCACAAGATTGTCTTGAACAAGACTCTCACAAGTGCCTCACAAGATTGTCTAGAACAAGAGTTTCACAAGTGCCTCACAAGATTGTCTTGAACAAGACTCTCACAAGTGTCTCTCAAGATTGTCTTGAACAAGACTCTCTCATGTGTCTCACAACATTGTCTTGATCAAGACTCTCACAAGTGTCTCACAAGATTGTCTTGAACAAGACTCTCACAAGTGTCTCACAAGATTGTCTTGAACCAGACTCTCATAATTGTCTCAAAAGATTGTCTTGAACGAAGCTCTGACAAGTGTCACACAAGATTTTATTGATCAAAACTTTACAAGTGCCTCAAAAGATTGTCTTGAACAAGACTCTCAAAAGTGTCTCACAAGATTGTCTTGAAGAAGACTCTCACAAGTGTCTCACGAGATTGTCTTGAACGAGACTCTCAAAAGTGTTTCACAAGATTGTTTTGAACAAGACTCTCACAAGTGTCTCACAAGATTGTCTTGAACGAGACTCTAAAATGTTTCACAAAATTGTCTTGAACAAGACTCTCACAAGTGCCTAACAAGATTGTCTTGACCAAGACTCTCACAAGTGCCTCACAAGATTGTCTTGAAGAAGACTCTCACAAGTGCCTCACAAGATTGTATTGAACAAGACTCTCACAAATTTCTCACAAGATTGTCTTGAATAAGAATCTCAGAAGTGCCTCACAAGATTGTCTTGAACAAGACTTTCGCAAGTGCCTCACAAGATTGTCTTGAACAAGACTCACAAGTGCCTCAGAATATTGTCTTCAAAAAGCCTCTCACAAGTGCCTCACAAGATTGTCTTGAACAAGATTCTCACAAGTGCCTCACAAGATTGTCTTGAACAAGACTTTCACAAGTGCCTCAAAACATTGTTTTGAACAAGATTCTCACAAGTGCCTCACAAGATTGTCTTGAATAAGACTCTCACAAGTGTCTCAAAAGATCATCTTGAACAAAACTCTCACAAGTGTTTCACAAGATTGTATTGAGCAAGACTCTCACAAGTGTTTCACAAGATTGTCTTGAACAAGACTCTCACATGTGTCTAGCAAGATTGTCTTGAAAAAGACTCTCACAAGTGCCTCACGAGATTGTCTTGAACAAGACTCTCAGAAGTGTTTCACAAGATTGTTTTGAACAAGACTCTCACAAGATTGTCTTGAACGAGACTCTCTCAAGTGTTTCACAAGATTGTCTTCAACAAGACTCTCACAAGTGCCTCACAAGATTGTCTTGACCTAGACTCTCACAAGTGCCTCACAAGATTGTCTTGAAGAAGACTCTCACAAGTGCCTCACAAGATTATATTGAACAAGACTCTCACAAATTTCTCACAAGATTGTCTTGAACAAGACTCTCACAAGTGTCTCACAAGATTGTCTTGAATAAGATTCTCAGAAGTGCCTCACAAGATTGTCTTGAACAAGAATTTCGCAAGTGCCTCACAAGATTGTCTTGAACAAGACTCTCAAGTGCCTCAGAATATTGTCTTCAAGAAGCCTCTCACAAGTGCCTCACAAGATTGTCTTGAACAAGATTCTCACAAGTGCCTCACAAGATTGTCTTGAACAAGATTTTCACAAGTGCCTCAAAATATTGTTTTGAACAAGATTCTCACAAGTGCCTCACAAGATTGTCTTGAACAAGACTCTCTCAAGTGTTTCATAAGATTGTCTTGAACAAGACTCTCACAAGTGCCTCACAAGATTGTCTTGACCAAGACTTTCACAAGTGCCTCACAAGATTGTCTTGAAGAAGACTCTCACAAGTGCCTCACAAGATTGTATTGAACAAGACTCTCACAAATTTCTCACAAGATTGTCTTGAACAAGACTCTCAAAAGTGTCTCACAAGATTGTCTTGAATAAGAATCTCAGAAGTGCCTCACAAGATTGTGTTGAACAAGACTTTCGCAAGTGCCTCACAAGATTGTCTTGAACAAGACTCACAAGTGCCTCAGAATATTGTCTTCAAGAAGCCTCTCACAAGTGCCTCAAAAGATTGTTTTGAACAAGTTTCTCACAATTACCTCACAAGATTGTCTTCAACAAGACTCGCACAGGATTGTCTTGAACAAGACTCTCACAAGTGTTTCACAAGATTGTATAGAACAAGACTCTAACAAGTGTTTCACAAGATTGTCTTGAACAAGACTCTCACATGTGTCTAGCAAGATTGTCTTGAAAAAGACTCTCACAAGTACCTCACAAAATTGTCTTGAACAAGACTCTCACAAGATTGTTTTGAACAAGACTCTCACAGAGTTTCACAAGATTGTCTTGAACAAGACTCTCACAAGTGTCTCACAAGATTTTCTTGAACAAAACTCTCAAAAGTGCCTCAAAAGTTTGTCTTAAACAAGACTCTAACTAATTTATCAAAAGATTGTCTTGAACAAGACTCTCACAAGTGTCTCACAAGATTGTCTTGAATAAGACTCTCACAAGTGCCTCACAAGATTGTCTTGAACAAGACTTTCGCAAGTGTCTCACAAGATTATCTTGAACAAGACTCTCACAAGTGCCTCAGAAGATTGTCTTGAAGAAGCCTCTCACAAATGCCTCACAGGTTTGTCTTGAACAAGACTCTCACAAGTGCATCACAAGATTGTCTTGAAGAAGACTTTCACAAGTGCCTCAGAATATTGTCTTCAAGAAGCCTCTCACAAGTGCCTCACAAGAGTGTCTTGAACAAGATTCTCACAAGTGCCTCACAAGATTGTCTTGAACAAGACTTTCACAAGTGCCTCAAAAGATTGTTTTGAACAAGATTCTCACAAGTGCTTCACAAGATTGTCTTGACCAAGACTCTCACAAGTGTCTCAAATAATTGTCTTGAACAAGACTCTCACAAGTGCCTCACAAGATTGTCTTGAACAAGACTCTCACAAGATTGTCTTGAACAAGACTCTCACAAGTGTTTCACAAGATTGTCTTGAACAAAACTCTCACAAGTACCTCACAAAATTGTCTTGAACAAGACTCTCACAAGTGTCTCTCAAGAATGTTTTGAACAAGACTCTCACAAGTGTCTCACAAGATTGTCTTGAACAATACTCTAACAAGTGTCACACAAGATTGTCTTGAACAAGACTCTCACAAGTGTCTCACAAGATTGTCTTGAATAAGACTCTCACAAGTGCCTCACAAGATTGTCTTGAACAAGACTTTCGCAAGTGTCCCACAAGATTGTCTTGAACAAGACTCTCACAAGTGCCTCAGAAGATTGACTTGAAGAAGCCTCTCACAAGTGCCTCACAGGTTTGTCTTGAACAAGACTCTCACAAGTGCCTCACAAGATTGTCTTGAACAAGACTTTCCCAAGTGCCTCAAAAGATTGTCTTGAACAAAACTCTCACAAGTGCCTCACAAGATTGTCTTGAGCAAGACTCTCACAAGTGCCTCAAAAGATTGTCTAGAACAAGAGTTTCACAAGTGCCTCACAAGATTGTCTTGAGCAAGACTCTCACAAGCGCCTCAAAAGATTGTCTAGAACAAGAGTTTCACAAGTGTCTCACAACATTGTCTTGATCAAGACTCTCACAAGTGTCTCACAAGATTGTCTTGAACAAGACTCTCACAAGTGTCTCACAAGATTGTCTTGAACCAGACTCTCATAATTGTCTCAAAAGATTGTCTTGAACGAAGCTCTGACAAGTGTCACACAAGATTTTCTTCATCAAAACTTTACAAGTGCCTCAAAAGATTGTCTTGAACAAGACTCTCAAAAGTGTCTCACAAGATTGTCTTGAACAAGACTCTCACAAGTGTCTCACGAGATTGTCTTGAACAAGACTCTCACAAGTGTTTCACAAGATTGTTTTGAACAAGACTCTCACAAGATTGTCTTGAACGAGACTCTATCAAGTGTTTCACAAGATTGTCTTGAACAAGACTCTCACAAGTGCCTCACAAGATTGTCTTGACCAAGACTCTCACAATTGCCTCACAAGATTATCTTCAAGACTCTCACAAGTGACTCACAAGATTGTATTGAACAAGACTCTCACAAATTTCTCACAAGATTGTCTTGAACAAGACTCTCACAAGTG
>NW_027201982.1:0-5303 GCF_038502225.1 Cherax quadricarinatus
CGAAGCCTTGAACTTGGTGGGATTAAACTCCAATAGCCATTTGACAGATCAAACTAAAATGCACTGCATATTATGAAATAAACGTTATTGATTGATTGATTGTTCAGATATATATGTACCCTTCCAGGTCCACGTCTGCTTGTAGTCTCCTCATTAGTTTCTCAACATCTGCGAACGGGGACACCTCGGAGCTATCCATTCCGTTATGTCATTCAGGTATACAAGAGATAGTACCGGTCCTAGAATTGATCCTTGGGAACCCCGCTCGCCACATGTACCTATTCTGAAGTCTCTTCTTGTACAATCACTCATTGTTTCCTTCCTGTTAGGTATGGCTTGATCCATTGTAGTACCTTCAGTGTTCCTGCTTGATATCCTAGCTTTTGTGTAAGTCTCTTGTGTGGTAATGTGTCAGAAGCCTTCCTACAGCCAATGAAAATGGTTTTGTAATAGGTTTGTGGATCAGTGGAACAAACTCCCGAGTACCCTCATTGACGCTAAGCCATTGTGTAGTTTTAAAAATAGGTTGGATAAATACATGTGGGTGTTGGTGGGTGTGAGTTGGACCTGACTAGCTTGTGCTACTAGGTCGGATGCAGTGCTCCTCCCTTAAATGAAGTGTCTGACCTCACTAGGTCAAGGCATTGGGTTAAGCCGGTGGAAGAATTGGATCTGCCTCGCATAGGCCAGTAGGCCTGTTGCAGCGTTCCTTCTTTCTTATGTTCTTAGGCTTTAATCTACCCATGTCTCTGTCTCTTGCCTTAATTATGTTGATTGTCGGAGAACAACAGTAAGTTTATGACACAGGATTTACCAAGTCTCAATCCGTGCTGGTTGTCAATTATGAACCCACTCGTTTCTAGGTGCTCCAGCATTCTTCTCCTGATAATCTTCTCCAATTATTATCATTATAATAAAAAAGAAGCGCTAAACCACAAGGGCTATACAGCTCTGGTTCTCCAATAACCTGGCATACTATGAGCGTCAGTGACATTGGTCTGGAGTTTAACGCTACCCTATTTCTCCTCTCTTAAAAAATGGAAATTTTTCTCTCACAGCTTATAAAATTAATTTTACGATTTTTATAATATTGTGTATGTGAAGTAAGAAAATTATTGCCATGCTAAATAGTGGTAGATATTTTCAGATATGGTCAGTCCATCAATCTTGATGGACTGACCACATCGACTCAAGGCTGAGGGACTGATTACCTCATTCTCCTCCTGTTTTTCAAGTTTCTCCTTTGTATGGACTGATGAAGCCACTGTGTGGCGAAACATTTCCTCAATAAAGATACCCAAGAGTTGCACATGTGTCTAATTCAACATGTCGGTTCTCTGAACCATTCATCTACAAACCTGAGTGTTATTGATAAAGGCTAGTTTTTCATAGGCTTGTGACATATCCTTGTACAATTATTTTTAGTTTCGTCTACTTGATGGTGTTGACAAGTGACAAGTCTCTCGTGGTCAGCATTTCCTGCGATCCGTCACATATATTAGTTTTGGAGTGAGATTAACAAGTTAAGAAAGCCTAGAGAACAAATGGATTTGTCAGTTAAAAATAGGAGAGGAGAGTTATTAAATGGAGAGTTAGAGGTATTGGGAAGATGGAGGGAATATTTTGAGGAATTGTTAAATGTTAATGAAGATAGGGAAGCTGTGATTTCGTGTATAGGGCAAGGAGGAATAACATCTTGTAGGAGTGAGGAAGAGCCAGTTGTGAGTGTGGGGGAAGTTCGTGAGGCAGTAGGTAAAATGAAAGGGGGTAAGGCAGCCGGGATTGATGGGATAAAGATAGAAATGTTAAAAGCAGGTGGGGATATAGTTTTGGAGTGGTTGGTGCAATTATTTAATAAATGTATAGAAGAGGGTAAGGTACCTAGGGATTGGCAGAGAGCATGCATAGTTCCTTTGTATAAAGGCAAAGGGGATAAAAGAGAGTGCAAAAATTATAGGGGGATAAGTCTGTTGAGTATACCTGGTAAAGTGTATGGTAGAGTTATAATTGAAAGAATTAAGAGTAAGACGGAGAATAGGATAGCAGATGAACAAGGAGGCTTTAGGAAAGGTAGAGGGTGTGTGGACCAGGTGTTTACAGTGAAACATATAAGTGAACAGTATTTAGATAAGGCTAAAGAGGTCTTTGTGGCATTTATGGATTTGGAAAAGGCGTATGACAGGGTGGATAGGGGGGCAATGTGGCAGATGTTGCAAGTGTATGGTGTAGGAGGTAGGTTACTGAAAGCAGTGAAGAGTTTTTACGAGGATAGTGAGGCTCAAGTTAGAGTATGTAGGAAAGAGGGAAATTTTTTCCCAGTAAAAGTAGGCCTTAGACAAGGATGTGTGATGTCACCGTGGTTGTTTAATATATTTATAGATGGGGTTGTAAGAGAAGTAAATGCGAGGGTCTTGGCAAGAGGCGTGGAGTTAAAAGATAAAGAATCACACACAAAGTGGGAGTTGTCACAGCTGCTCTTTGCTGATGACACTGTGCTCTTGGGAGATTCTGAAGAGAAGTTGCAGAGATTGGTGGATGAATTTGGTAGGGTGTGCAAAAGAAGAAAATTAAAGGTGAATACAGGAAAGAGTAAGGTTATGAGGATAACAAAAAGATTAGGTGATGAAAGATTGGATATCAGATTGGAGGGAGAGAGTATGGAGGAGGTGAACGTATTCAGATATTTGGGAGTGGACGTGTCAGCGGATGGGTCTATGAAAGATGAGGTGAATCATAGAATTGATGAGGGAAAAAGAGTGAGTGGTGCACTTAGGAGTCTGTGGAGACAAAGAACTTTGTCCTTGGAGGCAAAGAGGGGAATGTATGAGAGTATAGTTTTACCAACGCTCTTATATGGGTGTGAAGCGTGGGTGATGAATGTTGCAGCGAGGAGAAGGCTGGAGGCAGTGGAGATGTCATGTCTGAGGGCAATGTGTGGTGTGAATATAATGCAGAGAATTCGTAGTTTGGAAGTTAGGAGGAGGTGCGGGATTACCAAAACTGTTGTCCAGAGGGCTGAGGAAGGGTTGTTGAGGTGGTTCGGACATGTAGAGAGAATGGAGCGAAACAGAATGACTTCAAGAGTGTATCAGTCTGTAGTGGAAGGAAGGCGGGGTAGGGGTCGGCCTAGGAAAGGTTGGAGGGAGGGGGTAAAGGAGGTTTTGTGTGCGAGGGGCTTGGACTTCCAGCAGGCATGCGTGAGCGTGTTTGATAGGAGTGAATGGAGACAAATGGTTTTTAATACTTGACGTGCTGTTGGAGTGTGAGCAAAGTAACATTTATGAAGGGATTCAGGGAAACCGGCAGGCCGGACTTGAGTCCTGGAGATGGGAAGTACAGTGCCTGCACTCTGAAGGAGGGGTGTTAATGTTGCAGTTTAAAAACTGTAGTGTAAAGCACCCTTCTGGCAAGACAGTGATGGAGTGAATGATGGTGAAAGTTTTTCTTTTTCGGGCCACCCTGCCTTGGTGGGAATCGGCCAGTGTGATAATAAAAAAAAATTAGAGGCGGGACAATGTTCGTGGGGTTGAATCCTGGCCTGCACATCTGATATATCCATGTATCAGTGTCTGTGGCCTCAGATTGTTTAACATCTTACCAGAAAGTAACAGCAACACTGTAGGGACATGTATGGACGCCTTCAAGACGAAACTGGAAAAATATCTTCACCAGGTGCCAGATCAACCAAGCTGTGATAGATACGTGGGGCAATGGGCCACCAGCAGCAACAGCCTGGTTGATCAAGCATACACCAGACAAACCAGGTCCATGGCCGGGCTCCGGGGTAGAAAGGTATCAATGGTTCTTTTTTGAAATAAATAAATTTAATATAATTTAATATTAACCATCTTTGCCGACAACATTCTTCCAGAATTCTTTATAATTAGACTTACTGAAGCGACTAAGTAAAGTAAGCAAAAACCAAACTCGATGTGACGTACCAATTAGGACAGACCCCAGTGTACATGAAGGTATACACAGGACTGGATATTGTATGTATACACCTTTCAATAACATGAAGGTATACACAGGACTGGATATTGTATGTATACACCTTTCAATAACCAGAAGGTATACACAGGACTGGATATTTTATGTATACACCTTTCAATAACATGAAGGTATACACATGACTGGATATTGTATGTATACCCCTTTCAATAACCTGAAGGTATGCACAAGATTGGATATTTTATGTATACACCTTTCAATAACATGAAGGTATACACAGGACTGGATATTTTATGTATACACCTTTCAATAACATGAAGGTATACACAGGACTGGATATTATATGTATACTCATTTCAATTACATGAAGGTATACACAGGACTGGATATTTTATGTATATAATTTCAATAACATGAAGGTATACACAGGACTGGATATTGTATGTATACACCTTTCAATAACATGAAGGTATACACAGGACTGGATATTATATGTATACTCATTTCAATTACATGAAGGTATACAAAGGACTGGATATTATATGTATACACCTTCTAATAACATGAAGGTATACACAGGACTGGATATTGTATGTATACACCTTTCAATAACATGATACGATTCACAGGACTGGATATTATATGTATACACCAATCAATGAC
This sequence comes from Cherax quadricarinatus, assembly GCF_038502225.1. NCBI lineage: Eukaryota > Metazoa > Arthropoda > Malacostraca > Decapoda > Parastacidae > Cherax > Cherax quadricarinatus. Next base: position 4,615 of record NW_027201982.1, read on the forward strand.
AACTAAATCCTTCAGAGTGAAATCCCAAGGAGTCCTGTATAAAGTTCTTTCCCTTGTCTAAAATACCTCGTTGAGAAATAGTATTAATAATTAAGAGCTTAATATATTACACAACATTGATCAAGAAACGCCAACTTTAGAGTGTGTACGATCTGTGTTCGTCTGATGGAGAAGGTTCACCCATATATAGTGTGAAATATAGATGGGTGAATCTTTACCTGACAGAAGGGGTTCACCCCAACTAATCAACACCGCAAACTGTGATCTGTGTTCCTCGTACAGGAACGTAGGAAGACTTTTTGCAAAATAAATTGTGGAGTTAGATAGGGAAGACTGAGCTAGCGTACCCACGGATATTGAGTCACCTCTCTGGAGAACAAGGATGGGACAAAAAACAAACCCGTTCTACGTACAAAATTGATACACCCTTCACAGGCTTGGCGTTCTGAATTCGTTTTTGTATCTGTCTATGCAGTCAAAGGTGTCACAGTTGTGACCCCGTTGAAACTTTGATTGGTATAAAAAAAAACAAATTCAAAGCAGTGAGCCCAGGGTGAGCCACGCAGTGAGCCGAGCAAGGAGTCCAGGGTGAGCCAAGCAGCGAGCCCAGAGTGAGGCAAGCAGTGAGTCCAAGATAAGCCGAGCAAGGAGCCCAGGGTGAACCAAGCAGCGAGCCAAAGGTGACAAGA
>NW_027201983.1:0-5294 GCF_038502225.1 Cherax quadricarinatus
ATCAATGTTTCACTTTATTCTTAATATTCAACAAGCAGATAATTTTGTTAAACAATTAACATAGTTACAAGCTACGGTACTGTTTCTCAGTTGCCAGACATCATTTTTGCCCAGGAGAAAGTATCGGGATTTTTTCCCCCAACTGTACATAACACATAATCGTTGTCATTAAATCTAATATCTTGGCAAATATTTTTTGTGTTGCTTCATAATAGGTTTCAAGGAAACGACTGAGATATTTTTTTAATTTAATTATCTTCCTGCATTTTTATTAATAAGGTAAGGATAATTTATCATATACTTGAATTTACTCAAAAGAATTAAAGGTCACTCTAAAGAGACAATAAATGTGCTGTCAAGCACATTAAAGTCAGCTATCACAATTATAGTAGGTATGTTAGACTTGTTACATTGGTTGTTCAGTGCAGGAGAGTGGGCTTTATCTTAGCTGTGTGCAGTGTTGTGGTTGCTGACATGCACAAAGGGTACTGCAGATCCCTGCAGCTAACAGACCTGAAGTAGTGTTGTCCAGCAGCTAACAGACTGAGACAGTTCTCATCCAAGTCTGTCACTGGTTCTATCACGAAGTAGTCTCTCAGTCCCCAGTAAGGTGGGCCTAAAATAATATTTAATATTTAATATAGGTAATATAGCGTAGCTTCAGAAGTAATAATAGAATGTACAAAGTCCATAAGAACGTAATGTAATGTAATGTAACGTAATGTAATGTAACGTAATGTAATGTAACGTAATGTAATGTAACGTAATGTAATGTAACGTAATGTAATGTAACGTAATGTAATGTAACGTAACGTAATGTAACGTAATGTAATGTAACGTAAGGTAATGTAACGTAATGTAATGTAACGTAATGTAATGTAATGTAATGTAATGTAATGTAACGTAATGTAATGTAACGTAATGTAATGTAATGTAATGTAATGTAATGTAATGTAATGTAACGTAATGTAATGTAACGTAATGTAATGTAATGTAATGTAATGTAATGTAACGTAATGTAATGTAACGTAATGTAATGTAATGTAATGTAATGTAACGTAATGTAATGTAACGTAATGTAATGTAACGTAATGTAATGTAACGTAATGTAATGTAACGTAATGTAATGTAACGTAATGTAATGTAACGTAACGTAATGTAATGTAATGTAATGTAATGTAATGTAATGTAATGTAATGTAACGTAATGTAATGTAACGTAATGTAATGTAATGTAATGTAATGTAATGTAACGTAATGTAATGTAACGTAATGTAATGTAACGTAATGTAATGTAACGTAATGTAATGTAACGTAATGTAATGTAACGTAATGTAATGTAACGTAACGTAATGTAATGTAATGTAATGTAATGTAATGTAATGTAACGTAATGTAATGTAACGTAATGTAATGTAACGTAAAGTAATGTAACGTAATGTAATGTAATGTAATGTAATGTAACGTAATGTAATGTAATGTAATGTAATGTAATGTAATGTAATGTAATGTAACGTAATGCAATGTAACGTAATGTAATGTAACGTAAAGTAATGTAACGTAATGTAATGTAATGTAATGTAATGTAACGTAACGTAATGTAATGTAATGTAATGTAATGTAACGTAACGTAATGTAATGTAATGTAATAAATATAAAATGTTACAAAAAAGATGAGAGATGAAAAAATATTAACCACTTATAAACTTATAACTGTAACCACTTATAAACATATAACTGTAACCACTTATAAACATATAACTGTAACCACTTATAAACATATAACTGTAACCACTTATAAACATATAACTGTAACCACTTATAAACATATAACTGTAACCATTTATAAACATATAACTGTAACCACTTATAAACATATAACTGTAACCACTTATAAACATATAACTGTAACCTCTTATAAACATATAACTGTAACCACTTATAAACATATAACTGTAACCACTTATAAACATATAACTGTAACCACTTATAAACATATAACTGTAACCACTTATAAACATATAACTGTAACCACTTATAAACATATAACTGTAACCACTTATAAACTTATAACTGTAACCACTTATAAACATATAACTGTAACCACTTATAAACATATAACTGTAACCACTTATAAACATATAACTGTAACCACTTATAAACATATAACTGTAACCACTTATAAACATATAACTGTAACCACTTATAAACTTATAACTGTAACCACTTATAAACTTATAACTGTAACCACTTATAAACTTATAACTGTAACCACTTATAAACTTATAACTGTAACCACTTATAAACTTATAACTGTAACCACTTATAAACTTATAACTGTAACCACTTATAAACTTATAACTGTAACCACATATAAACTTATAACTGTAACCACTTATAAACTTATAACTGTAACCACATATAAACTTATAACTGTAACCACTTATAAACATATAACTGTAACCACATATAAACTTATAACTGTAACCACTTATAAACATATAACTGTAACCACTTATAAACATATAACTGTAACCACTTATAAACATATAACTGTAACCACTTATAAACATATAACTGTAACCACTTATAAACATATAACTGTAACCACTTATAAACTTATAACTGTAAACTTATAAACTTATAACTGTAACCACTTATAAACTTATAACTGTAACCACTTATAAACTTATAACTGTAACCACTTATAAACTTATAACTGTAACCACTTATAAACATATAACTGTAACCACTTATAAACTTATAACTGTAACCACTTATAAACATATAACTGTAACCACTTATAAACATATAACTGTAACCACTTATAAACATATAACTGTAACCACTTATAAACATATAACTGTAACCACTTATAAACATATAACTGTAACCACTTATAAACATATAACTGTAACCACTTATAACTGTAAACATTTATAAACGTATAACTGTAACCACTTATAAACATATAACTGTATTCACTTATAAACATATAACTGTAACCACTTATAAACATATAACTGTAACCACTTATAAACATATAACTGTAACCACTTATAAACATATAACTGTAACCACTTATAAACATATAACTGTAACCACTTATAAACTTATAACTGTAACCACATATAAACATATAACTGTAACCACTTATAAACATATAACTGTAACCACATATAAACATATAACTGTAACCACATATAAACATATAACTGTAACCACATATAAACATATAACAGTGACCACATATAAACATATAACAGTGACCACATATAAACATATAACAGTGACCACATATAAACATATAACTGTAACCACATATAAACATATAACTGTAACCACATATAAACATATAACTGTAACCACTTATAAACATATAACTGTAACCACTTATAAACATATAACTGTAACCACTTATAAACATATAACTGTAACCACTTATAAACATATAACTGTAACCACTTATAAACTTATAACTGTAACCGCATATAAACATATAACTGTAACCACATATAAACATATAACTGTAACCGCATATAAACATATAACTGTAACCACATATAAACATATAACTGTAACCACTTATAAACTTATAACTGTAACCGCATATAAACATATAACTGTAACCACATATAAACATATAACTGTAACCACTTATAAACTTATAACTGTAACCGCATATAAACATATAACTGTAACCACTTATAAACATATAACTGTAACCACATATAAACATATAACTGTAACCACTTATAAACATATAACTGTAACCACTTATAAACATATAACTGTAACCACTTATAAACATATAACTGTAACCACATATAAACATATAACTGTAACCACATATAAACATATAACTGTAACCACTTATAAACTTATAACTGTAACCGCATATAAACATATAACAGTGACCACATATAAACATATAACTGTAACCACACATAAGAATTCCATTACCATTATCTGTTTAACTTGTTCACTTATCAAAACTCTGGTGGTCAGTCCCTGGACTGGGTCTGTAATATTTGACTACCGCCCACAGGATGGGTACGGGGCACATAATGAAGATATTAAACTAACTAACGTGGCACTGCCCTCATACCCACTTCAGGACAGTTGCCCTGGGACATCCCTAGGCATCTGTCTTTCCATGTATAACTATCTGGGCATCTGCCTTCACACATCCCTGGCCCGAGCATCTGCCATCACACGTACCCTAAACGTCTTCCTCTCACATACCTCTAGGAACCAGCTCTCCGGTGACCCATTGCCACGTTCCTTCATATAATAAATCACTTCCTCCCAGCCAGAATGACTTGTCGTTCATACCTAGGAAAGAAGACATTATATTTTATTAAAAATACAAAAATCAAATCAAAGAAATTACTTAAATTTATGTTTGCATTCGAGTTTATTAATGAAAAAAATTAACCATTAACATTAACGTGGAATTAAGCAAGTTTTAATACTGCAGAACTCTGGAATCAAATATCCATTCATTTCAGTATACACTAATATACTTCGTATTATCACACACACACTTGTATAACCTGCAAAGACAAGATGTATTTCGGTCACTGAGCAATTCCAGGGAGGTATTATTCTCTGTATCCCACAACCCTCGTCACCTCCACTTTAACACAAAGACAGAGAGGGAGCTATAGCTCATTTCACTTATAGAAACCTAAGAACTATAGCTCATTTCCTTCAAGAAATCCAGCAGCTGGAAATCAAGGGGCCCAGGAACTTTAGCTCGTCACTCTCTTTCAAGAAGCCAAACACATGAAACAACGCCCACAAAAGGCCCAGGAGTTGTATTCCTACACTTTTAAGAGGCACAGAATACGTCGAGGAACTCAGAACCTGGAACTCATCACAAACATTGTGAATATAAGAGAGGAATCTAAGCCGGCTGTGTGATGATGATGTTGGTGGTGGTATTATGCTCTCCAGGAGAGAAGATAAGCCGGCTGTGTGATGATGATGTTGGTGGTGGTATTATGATCTCCAGGAGAGAAGATAAGCCGGCTGTGTGATGATGATGTTGGTGGTGGTATTATGCTCTCCAGGAGAGAAGATAAGCCGGCTATGTGATGATGATGATGTTGGTGGTGGTATTATGCTCTCCAGGAGAGAAGACAAGTGTTTACTGGCAGGAATCTTAGTCATGTGATCACCAAATAACTGGAGCTTTTAGTCACATGACCGAGACCTTACGCTGATTTATTAAGCCATCCCATAAACAATGTAAGAGCACATCTTCTGTGTCTATATTTGTAAATATTTAAGC
>NW_027201984.1:0-5250 GCF_038502225.1 Cherax quadricarinatus
AGAACAGATCTAATTCCCTAGATCAAGAGCCTCTCACCAGCGTCAAGGAACCTTCCTTCAGGGGAACGTTTGTGTAGTAAATCCATAGAATGGTAACCGATATTAATAGTTACTTTTCTAATGCACATCGCCCCCATTTATCAATTTTCTTTCCTCTTCGTATTCACCCTCTATTGACTTTTCATAATTTACCTTCCCTTTTTGTTCGCCCTGCTCTTCCTTTGTCCTCCTTCCCTGGGAAGTTCTGATGATTCATGCTTTCTTCTCTCACTGTTAACTTGTTCAGTTATCGAAACTTTGGGGCCCAGTCCCTGGACTCATGTACCTGTGTAATCTTTTGACTACCACCCACAGGAAGGGCATGGGGTACATAACAAAGATATTAAACGTAAGTAACTCTTCTCCACTGTCATATGCCATAGCTCAAATACCTCCTACATTTTCACATGCACTCATTATTGACCACGTTTATCCTCATTCCGATGCCATTGCAGTGTACACTGATGCTTTTAAATTCCCTGATGGTGTTAGGTATGCAGCAGTTTTTCCTTAAAGAATAATTCTAGGTCATTTATTAAATCTGACCAGTGTTTTCAGAGTCGAGTTGTACGTGATTCTTGCTGTTCTCCATAGATCAATAAGTGATCACTGATCACCTGTATTCGACTTAAGAAACCAATTGTGAAGTGAATTATTATAATCAAAACTAATCGCAAAACCCACCAGGGTCATGCAGCGCTGCAGGGTTGGTTAAGTTTAATCTATTTTATCTGACATAAGCCAGGGTAGAGAGTATTACAGATGTAGTTATAAGACGGTGAGGAATGCTAAAGAAAGTATAATCAAAGGTTGTGTAATGTATCTGTTGCTGTCAAAATATACAGGTGAAAACGGCCTCGTTATTCGTGATTGTTTCAGACTTCTAAAGTGCCTGACAGGTTATCCAGAAATTTGACTACCCTCATCGCATCATCCTTCGTAAACAACTTTGGTTGTGTTGCATTTCCACTGACTGATTGGCACTTTATAGTGTACCCTCGGCTTAGGCCTTTCCTCATTTGCTATAATTTTTAAAAATACTCAGGTGCCTGTTGGGACTTTGGGGAACTTTTAGGAGTCTTTTAACATTAATAATGTCATTTTTTTTTTACTTTTTATATTCATTTGTGTGTAGTGTTTTTCATATATATTAACTAACATATCAGGCATTTCCCACCAAGGCAGGGTAGCCCCAAAAAGAAAAACTTTCATCATTCACTCCATCCTTGTCTTGTCAGAGGCATGTTTACACTAGTCATAAAACTGCAACATTAACACCCCTCCTTCAGAGTGCAGACACTACTTCCCATCTCCAGGACTCAAGTCAGGCCTGCCGGTTTCCCTGAATCCCTTCATGTTACCTTGCTCACACTTCAACAGCGTCAAGTCCTTAAAGCCAATTGCCTCCATCCACTTCTAACACTCATGCATGCTTGCTGGAAGTCCAAGCCCCTCTCACACAAAACCACCTTTACCCCCTCCCTCCAACCTTCCTAAGGTTGACCCTACCCCACCCTCCCTCCACTACAGATTTATACATTCTTGAAGTCATCCTATTTTGTTCCATCCTCTCTACATGTCTGAACCACCTCAACAACCTCTCCTCAGCCCTCTGGACAACAGTTTTGGTAATCCCGCACCTCCTCCTAATTTCCAAACTATGAATTCTCTGCATTATATTCACACCACACATTGCCCTCAGACATGACATCTCCACTGCCTCCAGCCTTCTCCTTGTTGCAACATTCACCGCCCATGCAATGATTTTACTTGGTCTACTATATAGGTTTGGATTGCTTCATGACCCCATACAGGTTTAGTGCATGGTTTTGGAAGTATTAAGCTTTCGATAAGGTTAAATTTGCTTTGGGCGACTGGTTAATGGGGTTTAGAGCTTATCTACTACACTGTGGTCAATAAAGCTGCACCTAACCTTTTCACCACCAGACAATGTTTTAATATCTTAAATAGGGATTTCCCTTCAAAGAAGGTTCCTTGATGTTAATGAGGGGATCTTGATCTAAGGAATTAGACCATTGCTCCAATTCCTTGAATGAAGCCTGAATATAAACAAAAGAACTATTTCTTTCTGCAGAATACAAGATGTGATTTACATATAGTAAAATATTAAGCACAAAAAGTCACTAACGTGCCTTCCATTCCCCGAGGCAATGTATGACCCCCCTATAGGTTTAGTGCTCCCCATGAATGTAATGTAATCAAATAGGGATTAATGTAATCTATGTATACATACAGAAATACATCTCTTGGTGTATATGTCCTGTTCTTGCTTTTTATGTAATAATTTTTCCTCTTCAAAGGGGACTCCTTGCCATGGTGAAGAGGCTTTTGGTCTAAGGAATTGGACCTTCCAGTCTTCTTCCTCGGATTATGATTATTATAATAAAAAAGAAACGCTAAACTCACTAAAGCCACACACCAATGATTCTTCCTCAGGGCAAACCTAACTACCCTACCCCACCCCCTCCCTTGCTTGCCTCCTCCCTCCTCCATCCCTTCCCTCCTCTTTCCTTCCTTTGCTGCTTTTGGCCTTTGGGGGTCCTCCCCTCTGAAATTCTAGCTCCTAGGCTGGGGAAAGTGTGTCGTTGTCCATCCCATTCTGTTGAGGCTCTTGGTGGTGGTGGTGCTTGCCATGGAATCTGGATTATCTAGGGATGTGCTGATCCACCTTCCTGGGTCCTGGAGGATGGCTTTCAGTGACCACTGACTGGTGTATCTCTGGAGGCTGCCTGCTGGTTCCAGGAGGTGGTGGTCGAAGGGGGGTATGCCTTGAAGTGGATTTCCAACCAACTTCTCTTTCGTCTGACGTGGCTCCTAGTCTTTCATGTATGTTAACGTTTTGCCTTTATTCAGTGGTCAGATTTGACTGACAGACTGGTCAAGATTTAATTACAATTTTCTTAAGGCTGTTTATTTGACTAGGCTTTGGTAGCTGCTACACCTATATACTGGACATATTCAAGTTAGGGGCAGGACTTGCCACTTCCATGTTATGACACTAACACAATGGAATTTTAATAGAGAATTTCTCTATCTTACACAATTTCATAGCTAAATCTCTGGCCTACCTTATGGGTAGGACCTATTCTCAGTAGTGGGTCCTGCTTGCATGTGACCATGTCTTCAGCTGTTGCATCTCTATATCTTCCACTGGCTACAGCAAAGAAGTCTCTATCCTCATGCCTCTGTGTTAGAGTGATAAAGCCTGCTGAACAGGTGAAGCACCTCTCAAAGTTATTAACTTATCAGTATTAAATCAGTATGAGTTTGGTTGACTGAAACAATGGAATTGGCTGAAAATAAGGCTCAGCGATACATACACATCAGCGAAATTGCCGATGCATATGTATCGCCGAGACTGCTAACTTTGTGAGAGCCTAATTCCACAAGTTTTCCATCAAATTTCGAACTTTTGGTGTCATTACCATTGGAAAAGATTCTCTATCATTTCATAAGAAAAAATATTTACATTTTTTTTTAAATTCTTCGACACTGAGAGCAAGTTTGTGAGCAAGGGTCTCAATAGTGAAAGGGTTAAATAACTTAATATACATAATCTGTTGAATTTTGGTCTCCTTAATGTATCAAACCTAATGGCCTTAGATAAAGAGAAGACTAAGCCTAATTAATAGTAGACTTATTGATACGTTAAAAAGGGGCGATCCCTCACCACTGGTACTCGGGAAAATCCCCATAAAGTGCCTGCTAAACCCTAAAGCATAACACCAAGTATAAGGAATAGGTCCACAGCCACTCTCCACTAATTTCATGTTAAGCATTCTGAACTCTACATGAAGGTAGATGACAATGTACAGCATTATTGCACAAGATTTTTTGCTAATATGCTTTCTTTTAACTGTCTGAATCTCACTAGAGTTCAAATATTTCACAGATCATCATTAACAATGTTAGGTAAGAGAAAACGTATTATTTTTATGACATTAACCCCTTAACGTTCCAAATGTTGATCTACGTTCTTACTTCTATCATTCCAAACATAGATAAATGTTTTATTTTTCCTGCCTCCAAATTTGGCATGATAGGTCTAGGCGATATAGAATGGGTCTTAACACTCAGTGTGTGCAGTATCAAAAAAATCTGGGACCACTTAGTACCTTGTAGGAGCACCAGTTAGAGCAAACAGCATGGCAAACACCAGGGATTCACTAATGCCATGTCATATTAACAGTCCCCTTTTAAGAGGAAAGTGATATTGACCCTGAGTTTAGTACCTGTGAGGTGGATGTGGCCAAAAGTGGTCAAGGAAATATAAAAAACCTAGATAATAACCCACGTGCAACATCCTTTCAATTTTGATACCTGCCAGAATGTCCTATAACCTGGCTGGCTGGGTGGGGGGCTGGCAGGCTGATTGGCTAGCTCTATCTCTGTATCTGTCACTATCTGTATCTTTGTCTTTATCTCTGCCTGTCTTTGTCCCAGAGCCACTCATAAACCAGAATCAAGGACTAAGTTTATTTAGGTACTGGTACATTTGAGAACAGTTATCATACACAGTGTAAATTACCTGGGATGACCCAAAAAAGCCAGACAAAGTGCTATTCTGTGCTTGTTGATACGAGGCATAAGCATGACTGTCACAAGTAACATGTATTTCCACTTATTCAGACGTGATGTAATACCTGTTGGTTCATGAGCAGCTCTCTGAGACCGAGAGAGAAACAGGCAGACAGAGATATATACACACACAGGCAGACAGAGACAGAGATAAATAGAGACAGCTAGACAGACAGCTATATACACAGAGTCAGACAGACATGCTGATGTATACAGTGCTTAGAAATTCACACTCTATCACTTCTAAAAACATTGCTGGAACCTACAAATAATTTGTATATATTTCTAGACAATAGAACGTGACCAAGGCAGGTAAACATGTTCACCTGTCAGTGTGTCTGTGACTATCTGATATTTCAGTAACTAATCTTTCTTTCAACAAACCGGCCGTATCTAATATTAGTATCAAAACAAAGATTGGCTTTAAAATCACAAGAACCACTATAAATTGTAATTATCAGAAAATAAAAAAACATATCAATTAAAAAGAGGAATATCAGCAACATTTCTGCAAGTGGCAGGACTCCATGTTGCTGTCAAGTGAGAATCCAGTGTCAACTTTACCACCTTACATATCAATAAGTACTGGTGCTAAAATTTCTTTTGGTCTTA
>NW_027201985.1:0-5246 GCF_038502225.1 Cherax quadricarinatus
AATTTGAACTATATTGGATAGTTGAAATCGGTAAATGGGTGGTTTCTTGTACTCATTCGATAGAAAAAAATGTAGTTCTAGTGAAATAGTTATGATTTTTGTCAACAAGTACACTGGAATTGGCCGAAAATAGGGCCCAAAGTGGGCAAAATCGCCGATGCGTAAACATCGTCGAGACCGCTAACTTCGCGAGAACATAATTCCATAAGTTTTCCATCAAATTTCATACTTTTAGTGTCATTATGATTGTGAAAAGATTATCTAGCTTTTCATAAGAAATTTCTTTTTTTTTTTTTTTTTTGAAATTTGGCTGACCCTGAGAACAAGTCTCTGAGAGGGCCTGTCGACCCTGAAAGGGTTAACTCCAAAATTATTTCTTATTTTCATTAAAATTTCTTGACAGTGCCTCACCCACTCTATCATCTGCTCTCCTTTTGCACTCTCTCACCATTCTCTTTACCTTTCTTTTACTCTCCATATACTCTACTGTTCTTATAACACTTCTGCTTTGTAAAAACCTCTCATAAGCTAACTTTTTCTCTTTTATCACACCCTTTACTTCATCATTCCACCAATCACTCCTTTTTCCTCCTGCACCCACCCTCCTATAACCACAAACTTCTGCCCCACATTCTAATACTGCATTTTTAAAACTATTCCAACCCTCTTCAACCCCCCACTACTCATACTTGCACCAGCCCACCTTTCTGCCAATAGTTGCTTATATCTCACCCGAACTTCCTCCTCCCTTAGTTTATACACTTTCACCTCCCTCTTGCTTGTTGTTGCCATTTTCCTCTTTCCCATCTACCTCTTACTCTAACTGTAGCTACAACTAAATAATGATCCGATATATCAGTTGCCCCTCTATAAACGTGTACATCCTGGAGCCTACCCATCAACCTTTTATCCACCAATACATAATCTAACAAACTACTTTCATTACGTGCTATATCATACCTTGTATATTTATTTATCCTCTTCTTCATAAAATATGTATTACTTATTACCAAACCTCTTTCTACACATAGCTCAATTAAAGGTTCCCCATTTTCATTTACCCCTGGTACCCCAAATTTACCTACTACTCCCTCCACAACATTTTTGCCTACTTTAGCACTGAAATCCCCAACCAACATTACTCTCACACTTGGTTCAAAACTCCCCACGCATTCACTCAACATTTCCCATTATCTCTCTCGCTCCTCTACACTTCTCTCTTCTCCAGGTCCAAATACGCTTACAACAACCCGCTTTTCACATCCAACCTTTATTTTACTCCACATAATCCTTGAATTAATACATTTATAGTCCCTCTTTTCCTGCCATAACTTATCCTTCAACATTATTGCTGCTCCTTCTTTAGCTCTAACTCTACTTGAAACACCTCACCTAATCCCATTTATTCCTCTCTACTGAAACTCTCCCACCCCCTTCAGCTTTGTTTCACTTAAAGCCAGGACATACAGCTTCTTCTCATTCATAACATCCACAATCATCTCTTTCTTATCATTTGCACAACATCCACGCACATTCAGACTTCCCACTTTGATAATTTTCTTATTATTCTTTTTAGTAATTATTACAGGAAAAGGGGTTACTAGCCCATTGTTCCCGGCATTTTAGTTGACTTTTACAACACACATGGTTTACGGAGTAAAGATTCTTATTCCACTTCCCCATGGATATAAAAGGAAAAATAATAAGACCAAGAACTATTAAGATAAAATCAAAGAAAACTCAGATGAGTGTGCATAAATAAACATGTACATGTATGTGTAGCGTGACCTAAGTGTAAGTAGAAGTAGCAAGATTTACCTGTAATCTTGCATATTTATAACACAGACAAAAGACACCAGCAATCCTACCATCATGTAAAACAAATACAGACTTTCGTTTCACACTCACTTGGCAAGACGGTAGTACCCCATTGGGTGGTTGCTGTCTACCAGCCTACCTGCCTATGTTAGATATTTTTAGTACGCTATTTACATCCCTTTATTAATTCCTGTTTTCCATTTATACACCTCAATCACATTCCCCTAATTCTACGCCTTTCTAGAGAGTGCAGATCCAGGGCCTCAGTCTATCCTCATAGGGAAGATTTCTGATACATGAGATCAACTTTGTCATCCTCCTTTGTACGTTTTCCAGTGCTTTTACATCCATTCTCCAGCGTAAATGGTGTGCTGGAGGCAACACCATTTGTATATACATACAGGTGTCTATTACTAAGATATGATTTTAGCTAATCGAGCAAGAACCTTCAAAACCAGAGCTGCAAGCCCATGATGATAATATTCAGGTCGCTTGTTCTATCTAGGCTGGAATATTGCTGCACACTAACAGCACCTCTCAAGGCAGGTAAAATTGCTGACCTAGAAAATGTACAGAAAACCTTCACAGCACACACAACTGTGATAAAACACTTCAATTACTGGGAACGCTTGAAGTTCCTAAACTTGTACTCCCTAGAACGCAGGTGGGAAGAGATACATTTTTTTTTTCAACAAACCGGCCGTATCCCACCAAGGCAGGGTGGCCCAAAAAGGAAAACAAAAGTTTCTCTTTTTAAATTTAGTAATTTATACAGAAGGGGTTACTAGGCCCTTGCTCCTGGCATTTTAGTCGCCTCTTACAACACGCATGGCTTATGGAGGAAGATTTCTGTTCCACTTCCCCATGGAGATAAGAGGAAATAAACAAGAACAAGAAAGAAAATAGAAGAAAACCCAGAGGGGTGTGTATATATATGCTTGTACATGTATGTGTAGTGTGACCTAAGTGTAAGTAGAAGTAGCAAGATGTACCTGAAATCTTGCATGTTTAAGAGACAGAAAAAAGGCACCAGCAATCCTACCATCATGTAAAACAATTACAGGATTCCATTTTACACTCACTTGGCAGGATAGCAGTACCTCCCTGGGCGGTTGCTGTCTACCAACCTACTACCTACAAGATACATTATATACACTTGGAAAATCCTAGAGGGATTAGTACCAAACTGCACACGAAAATCACTCATATGAAAGTGTAAAAGACTTGGCAGACAATGCAGCATTCCCCCAATGAAAAGCAGGGGTGCCACTGTTCAACTGCCTCCCAGCATACATAAGGGGGATTACCAATAGACCCTTTGCTGTCTTCAAGCAGGCACTGGATAGGCACCTAAAGTCAGTGCCTGACCAGTCGGGCTGTGGTTTGTACGTCGGGTTGCGAGTGGCCAACAGTAACAGCCTGGTTGATCAGGCCCTTATCCACCACGAGGCCTGGTCATAGACCAGGCTGCAGGGGCATTGACCCCCGGAACCCTCTCCACGTATACTGTAATAAAATGATGCCAGTTGTTATCTGTTTATCTCAAAAATGTTAAGTCCTTTTCTTAATAAAGTATCCTCACAGTTAAAGTACTCGCTCTCAAAAGAAATTATTACGCTGCCTTTCAATTAGGGGATGTGCCAAAGTATCAACATCAATGGATACTGAATAATTTTGATGGTACCAGTATTGGCCTAACACTGAGTATCTGTATCAGTTTAACATTGAGTATTGATATGTATTGGCAAAAATTTTGGTTTAGTTCCATTACTAGTTTCAGTGATATCTATGAACTAGCTTTTGTTTAATTTAGTAAAAATGTCTCATACTCACCTCGGTAATTTTACAGTATATTCTTTCGAAGAACCCTGGAAAATACAAAAACAAATTAATAGACAGCGTGTGTATGATGTTTCACTAATTTAACATTTTTTTTTTTTCAACAAGTATGCCGTCTTCCACTGAGGCAGGGTGACCCAAAAAAAAAGAAAATCCCCAAAAAGAAAATACTTTCATCATCAATCAACACTTTCATTCACCTCACTCATACATAATCACTGTCTTTGCAGAGGCACTCAGATACAACAGTTTAGAAGTCCCTCCAAACTGCCAATATCCTAGACCCCTCCTTTAAAGTGCAGGCATTGTACTACCCATTTCCAGGACTCAAGTTCGGCTAAATCTATATTAACCGGTAATTTAACATGTAATCATATACTAATCAATTTAAGTGCTAAACCAACATATTAATGTAACAAACATAGCCAGTAAGCACCTCTCAATAATAAACAGTATGGATGTACGTACATATATAACAGCTATCATAAATGTGAATGAGAATAAACTAATCACACAGATAATGAGAATGCACACCATAATATAGTGTTTTAAAACTAAAATACTGAAAGGGCCCCAATGGAAATAAGTCACTTTGTCTGACTTTTTTGGGTTATCTTAGGTTCTCTACACAGACCGGGCCGCGGGGGCGTTGACCCCCGGAACTCTCTCCAGGTAAACTCCAGGTATATCAATCAATCAAGTTTATTCTCTATAAAGATTACAACACAGGGTTTACAGATTTTGGATACTGTGTGGTTTACATGTTATAAAATACTAATTACAGAAGGGGACACTAGGACACCTAGCATGGCTAGGCATTTCGGGCAGACTTGGATTAATTCTTAACTCTAAATTAACATGGATTATGGAGTAAGTTGGTATTAAGGCTAAGTGACTACATTATAGTTTGTGAGTTTAGCAATGTGAATGCTTTTGTTTTGACACAATACACAGGTTCTATATTGGAGTATCACAGGCAAACTTATGACTAGTTAGGATTCATTATTTTATGATTAAGATTCGTATATCTGTGATTATAGTCAAATGGGTGAGTGAGTGAAAGTGTGAACAGGTGGTTCTCTCTCTCTCTCTCTCTCTCTCTGTATCTCTCTCTCTCTCTCTCTCTCACAGGTACACGTAAGTAAAGTTATCATAGTATAAATTACCTAGGATAACCCAAATAATCCAGACAAAGTGCTATACAGTGGATCTGTGCTCCAGTGCCCTAAATTAATAATATTAATAATACAGGTCTCCCTCAACATTCGCGTTTTCAACTTTCACGGGCTTCACGCATTCGCGAATTCTCAACTGCCAAATTTCCAACCTCCAAATTCCCAGCCACCAAATCATATTTAAGTTTCCCGCCACCTGCGAGTCCCTACTACCCTCCCTCCAACCCCGGCAACTGGCAGCCAGCCCTCCCACCAGTGTGGTGAATGTTTTGTTTGTTCATTATTTGCTATTAAACTACAGTATAAATAATGTAAACCCATTCATGACTGCATATTGGAATGGCTATTCAGACAGGTATTGGACGGTGACATTATGTGTTGACTCTTGAACACAGCAAAGAATCAAACATTTCT
>NW_027201986.1:0-5242 GCF_038502225.1 Cherax quadricarinatus
CTTCGGTGGTTGTCTACCCAAGGGCAGGAAGCCTCCCTCTGCACTCCTGTTGCTATCTGTAGCCTCCACGCTCCAGACTGTACGTGTAGTCTACACGCTATACAGCCATAATAAAGATACCTAACTGTTGCATATGTGTCTTACCTAACAACTTGTCGGTATTTTATACCATTTTAATGTTCTATACAGCCAGTGTTGCCTCCTGGCGCTATATAAGGCTCCATCCTGTCACTTCAACTCGATTCATTGGACACACAGCTCCATCGACGAACGATCTCGCCTCTCTAATTACCCCGTGTTGAGTGTGATTCATTGGGGATTCATTGTTTGCCAGAACTAAGTCAAGCATTCTCCTCATAACTCCTAAACGCTTCAACGTTCAAGCTCTCCAAGACAAGCTCAACCAGGTCGAGCCTTCAATCCAGTTCACACTTGAAGAAGAAGTGACGTGTACTTAGCTCAGTGGTGACGTGTACTTAGCTCTGTGAGTGGTGACGTGTACTTAGCTCTGTGAGTGGTGACGTGTACTTAGCTCTGTCAGTGGTGACGTGTACTTAGCTCTGTGAAGACGTGTTTGTGTGCTCTCTGTGAATCTGTACCAGGATGCCCTCTCTTGAGCAACTTTACCAGCAGCTGAGAGAAGAGCTCAGAGTTGCTAAGATGGAGATACGGCGATTAACGGAGGAGAACAAGAGGATTCGTAGTAATCCTTCTGTTGTGAGTCCCCAGGTTAAGAGGGGAGCTTGGTCAGTGGCCGGGCAACATGGAACCAAGCTGGAGAGGCGTAGAATGAGGGGAGATATCATTGAAGTGTATAAGTGGATGACGGGCATAAACAAGGGAGACATTAATAAAGTACTTAGGGTGTCGAACCAGGTAAGAACCAGGAATAATGGATTTAAGTTGGATAAATTTAGATTTAGAAAGGACATAGGTAAGTACTGGTTTTCTAACAGAGTTGTAGATGCGTGGAACAGTCTTCCCAGTGGGGTGATAGAGGCTAGGACCTTAGGTAGCTTTAAGAAGAGACTGGACAAATATATGAGCGGGAGGGGGGTGTTGGGGGGTGCAGGAGTTGTTTCTTGAGTAGCTTTAGGTAGATGTCGTTTTGATAAGGACCTGCCTCGTATGGGCCAGTAGGCCTTCTGCAGTGTTCCTACATTCTTATGTTCTTATGTTCTTAAAACGGTTGGAGAGGCAGAAACAACGAGAAACCAGAAGACTACCGTGGAAACTTCCAACTCATTCTCGGTGCTACCTGACGAATGTGAGTGTTCTACTGGGAATGCCACAACGAGCACCAAAGAAGCATTGGCAGACGTGAGTAAGACATCCCTAGAAACCCCAACGAAGACCATCGAGAACGTCTTGATGAATTCTACAAGTGGTGTAATGCTACCTGGCGAATGTGAGTCGACTACTGGGAGCATCACGAAGGACGACGCCAAGGAAGGTAAAAACATTGTTGTTGTTGGGGATAGCCAGATTAGGTACCTGGATAGGGCATTCTGCTTGAAGGACAGGAGTAGGAGGCAGAGAGTGTGTTTTCCTGGGGCTGGGATGAAGGATATTGTTAGCCGTCTGGATGACATCATGAGAGGTAATGGGAGCAATCCTATTATCTGTCTCAGTGCTGGAGGCAACGATGTTGGCAGACGTAGGAGTGAGGACCTGATTAGCAGGTATAGGTCAGCAGTAGAGATAATTAGGAGGAAGGGTGGGAAACCTGTCATATGTGGCATTTTGCCAAGGAGAGGAGTTGGAAATGAATGGTTGTCCAGAGCAATTGGTGTCAATTGCTGGCTGGACAAATACTGTAAGGAAAATGCGGTAACATTCATTGACAACTGGGACCTCTTCTATGGCAGAAATGACATGTATGCCAGGGATGGGGTTCACTTATCTAGGTGTGGGGTGGGAGCACTGGCCAACGCAGTGGAGGGAGCTATTAGGTCTTTAAACTAGGAATAGTTAGTGGTATGGGTTTTGGCGAGAAAACTGTGAAGTCGCAGGGTAGTAACATGAGGACTAGGAGAACTAGTAATAGGCAAAATGAGGTGGATATTGGAAAGCCAGTGGCACTAATTGACAATGACAGTAATAGGTTTAGTGGAATAACAGAAAGGAGCATGAGTGGGACTTGCACATCAGAGTTTATTTCTTGGGTAGCATTGAAAATTGGATTGGTCAAATGTTTGTTAGTGGGATTAATTGTAAAGGACCTGCTTAGTATGGGCCAACAGGCCTGCTGCAGTGTTCCTCCTTTCTTATGTTCTTATGAGTGGGAGGGGCTGGGTTTGATTGGTGTCAAGGGGTACGGGAGTTATTTCTTGAGTAGCTTTAGGTAGATGTCGTTTTGATAAGGACCTGCCTCGTATGGGCCAGTAGGCCTTCTGCAGTGTTCCTACATTCTTATGTTCTTATCTAAACAGGTCTTCACAGAGCTAAGTACACGTCACCACTGCTAAGTATACGTCACCACTGTGCTAAGTACACGTCACGGACCTTGATCACTTCAGTTGGCCCTCTTTATGTCCCATCTAGGAGGCAGCTCAACTGTGGGAGGCCTGTTGATGTTGAAGGTTGTGGTCACTGACAAGGTGAGGATGAGTTTCCCATGTGGCTCCTGCTGCGAGTTGTCTTGACCCGAAGGTAAGGTCGAGGCAGCCACCCAACAGGTGTGTGGGGTCTCCATTGTTTAGCAACTTTATCTCTGGAATATCGTGTAGGAGCATTCTATATGTCTGCCAGCAGCATTGGTTGCTGAGTGAGAGCGCAGAATAGGGTGATGTGCGTTGAAATCTCCACCAACAATAATACACTCAGTGCGTGCTAGTGCGAGGAGCTCTGCAATGTCGAGGGTGTGTATTGGGTTCTTGTAGATGTTATAGATGGTAATGGGCTCCCCAGGTATGTGCACAAGGATGGCCTGTACCTCGACATCCTCCCCACAGTCCACAGGGTTGGCTATAACCTCGTGAGGTATTGTATTGGATACAAATACAGCTGTGCCTCTGCAGTGAATGCCCGGGTCCATGTGCCGAAAATACCCAGCAAAACCGGGTCAAATGTTTGTTAGTGGGATGAATTGTAAAGGACCTGCCTAGTATGGGCCAACAGGCCTGCTGCAGTGTTCCTCCTTTCTTATGTTCTTATGTTAAACGTTCTTTGAGCAGCATGTATTGTGTTCAGAAAACTGTCATATTGATAGCTCTCTTCGTTACCCCAGTCAACAGATGATAAGTGTTCTCTAAGCCCATCGTAATCTGCTAAGCGAAAATCTGGGACTGTTACTGAGTTATCCCTATTATCATACTTCCATTCAATTCTAAATGTAATTGATTTGTGGTCGCTAGCACCCAGGATGTCTCTCCAAGAGAGAACCCGCAGTAATGGATTTAAATTAGATGAGTTTAGATTTAGAAAGGACATAACAAAGTATTGGTTTGGAAATAGGGTAGTTGATGAGTGGAACAGTCTACCTAGTTGGGTTATTGAGGCTAGGACTTTGGGTAGTTTCAAATTTAAGTTGGATAAGTACATGAGTGGGAGGGGTTGGATTTGAGTGGGACTTGCACATCAGAGCTTATTTCTTGGGTAGCATTGAAATTTGGGTTGGTCAAATGTTTGTTAGTGGGATGAATTGTAAAGGACCTGCCTAGTATGGGCCAACAGGCCTGCTGCAGTGTTCCTCCTTTCTTATGTTCTTATGAGAATGGTTTGTTTCAAGAAGGATGTGAATAACTACCCTGACACTCACCTGACTTACAATCTATAAAAACTCCTGGAGGACACTTTGTTTTTCATCGTTCTTCAGTCTCCGCTGACTTCTCTGAGAATGGAAACCTCTCAAGGCTCTTCGTTCTTTACAAAAATGGATAAATATCTTAGAGCTGTTTCAAATATCGACCCCAGTAAAATCTCTGTTCATAAATTTTTAGAGGTTATGAAAAGAGTGGAGAATGAACTACATGCTAACCTGCGTAATAAAAATCCAAATGAGGTAGCCATAGAAAACGCTGATCTTGGCGTATTTTTAGCCTTGACTCTCTCATCGTGTATTGGAACGAAATCAGTCCAGGTAACAGGTCAGTGGGAGACCGTCCTATGGATTGTGGTGGAGTTAGTGAGCTATTGGCAACCAGGGGACACTATTGACTTTCGGTTGTTGAATTTTGGTAACTTGAAGCCCTGGATACTCAAACTCTACACTGACGCTGAATTATGCCCCAACGTCCACTTGCGTGTGCAGATGCTTCGCTTCGTTGCCATGTGGTCAGGTAAAGACTTTGAGGATTCTGCCATCGGTCGGCTAGTAGCCACGGGCTTGGTGCATACCGGCCCATACATCGAGTTGGAGCACGTCACCTCTTCTGACTTACGAGAAAGCCTGTTCCACCCACTCAGCAATGTGTTATTCAAATTACGCAACCATGGATACCTGGATGAGGTCTCAGCTGCAGCTGTCCTCCAGGTCAGGAACTTGACGGTTGGTCCAGAAGCAGCATTT
This sequence comes from Cherax quadricarinatus, assembly GCF_038502225.1. Lineage (NCBI taxonomy): Eukaryota > Metazoa > Arthropoda > Malacostraca > Decapoda > Parastacidae > Cherax > Cherax quadricarinatus. The sequence goes on from NW_027201986.1 coordinate 4,511, forward strand.
TTCAGCCATCTGGTGCAACTCTTGAGCCAGAAAGCAGAGGAAATACAGAAGTTTCATCGAGCAGGTTTAATTAGTCCACAGCTTGTGTTATGGGATTTCTTTGATCTTATTTACATGTTGATGATAATGTTAACGAGGCTGCCCACGAAGAATGCCTACGGGAGTCCTGGCCTGGCTCAGGTCGCTGCAGCTTCCTTGGTCACCACGACGAATTCCTTCGTTAACGTGGGCTCTGTTTTGCAACCCATAGATCCCAAGAACTGGTTTTGGCTCGTCTCTAGATTAGACACCATTTTCCAGATACTATCCGTTCAGAATAGACACAATTGTCTTTCGCGAGCTTTGCAGGACGATCACGCCCAGGTATTGACTTCCCTCGGCCAGCAGGCAGCAAAGTCCAATTTGTTATTCCTTCACCTCCCTGCGCTTCGTGAGTCGCCGCCTTCAGACTGCCCAGAGGAGTTCGTGGATAGTGTGACGCAGGCGGTGATGGAGGCGCCAGTGTTGCTTCACCCTTCTAACATGGTGGTGGACGAGTCGACACTAATTTACCTGCTGCTGGCGTCTCCCTCAGATCCCTTCACTAGGGTTCCCCTTCACCGTGGCTCTTACAGACGTCTACCACATCTGCAACGCGACATTGTTGCTTGGAGGAGAACCTTGCAAGATACTGATGGCTGCTATTTTATCAGTGATGACGATGATCATAAGGAGGGTCTCGTGGAAACAGAA
>NW_027201987.1:0-5241 GCF_038502225.1 Cherax quadricarinatus
CACCGTTGCAACTCCCCCCCGGCATGCCATCCCCACCACAGTTGCCCAAGCCTTCTTCCCCGGGCACTGCCGCAGTGTGAGGACCTCGTCCATTTCTGATGCCCCCGCTGTTTGTTTGCAGGAGCTACCCTCCGCACACATATCTTCATTGAGCATGTCTTTCCGATGAACCTCCACCACCACATCCCTCTAAATTCCAACCTTACCCAAGTCTTTCTCACCTCCTTGCTGTCCGTCCATCTGCTTGTCACCATGTAACCTCTCGGCACCTGCCACACCATGCTCCAACTCCTCCATAAAACCCTTCAACACTGCTTCCAACATCCCCTCCTGGGCAGATTCTGCAATATCCAACGGTCCTTCAGGCAGCGATATTCCTCTCCACAATTCCTCCGGGAGAGTGACACACGTCCCCATACCAACCTCAGCTCTCTCCACCTCCTCACTCCGTAGGTCTGTTCTCGAACCTTCCCCAACACCCGGCACAATGTCCAAGGTTTCTGACTGCTTGTCCGCAGGAGATGATACTTGCACCCTAGGGCCCTATCTCCGGGGACACTGTTCCGCCATGTGCTCATAAGAGTCACATAAACGGCACCTCCTCTGCCCTGCATAGTGAACAAAAACTTGAGTCCTATAGCCGTCCAATGTGACATACGACAGTATCGAATGCTTCAGGGACATTTTTAGTGTGAAGGATCCTTCTGGCAGACCCTCATATGGGCCGTCCCTCCACATCCCCATGCTCGCTGAATGGGCAGCCCAATAACTGCTGAAAGCGTCCTGAAGACTATATGCCTTTGCCTCAAAAGGTACATTCCGTACCTTCACCCAAGTAAAATACTTAGAGACGTCATGCATGCACATCTCCACTGCCGAATTAACGCTCATTCTTCGTTCTTGAAATTCATCGACGATGCTGGAGTAAAAACCGGCCCTCATGAACTTCAAAAAGACCCTTGTCATACCACTAAGCTCCACCCGGTACAATTCTACATTGGGGATTCCATAAACGTCTCTGATGATGCCTGGGAGCACAACGTTCATTGTAGCGCTACTTAAAGACCCATGGGCCAGCTCGATGCAGACAGTGTTTACACGCCGGCTGATAAACGCATGCTCATACTGTCTGCCATCTTGGTGCTAATTCTATACTCTCCTCACCAGGTGGCATGCAGGAGAAACTGGAGAAGCGTCCTCTCTCCCTGCAGGTCCAGAGATGAATGATCTCATGGAGAGGTGCCCTGTTCCTCTCAGTGAGAATTGCCATGTTCCAATTTCAATTTCCCATACTCTATAGGACTGTCATGTTTATCAACAAAACATGCAGAAATTTCCTCCAACATAATCACCACTCTAATACAATTACTTTATCCTCCCTCCTTGCTGACAGCCCCACTTTTAACATGGACTCCCTCTTTGACCTTTTTGACAGCAACTGATTTATTACACAATTGTTGATAATCCTTCCTTTAGCACTCTCACAGCCTTTTCTAACTCTCCCACTGTTGCTCTCTCCATGCTTACTACTCTGATCTTGTACTACCTCCTGCCCTGCTGCATTGTATAACCCTTGTAGGTTCATCGTTTCATTTTTTATTATGATAGTAATAATCATCTAAGGCAGAGAAAGAAGTGTAATTTAAATTTCCATTTTTAATGTGTTGGTACAATGGGTTGATAGAATGTTAAGTTTGCAGTATATAGGAAGCCACCAATGTGTGTTCCTACATTCACTACTATTTAATATTCCAGCCAAGAGACAAGAGTAAAAAGGATTTTTTCTATGTTTCTAAGAGCTTACTGAGTGTACAGTCTTAAGTTCCTCTATGAGGAAATTAGGAAAATATTTGACATTGCCATGAAACTGCAGGACCCTAAAAAGTTCGTGGAAACAGTGATGCTTGCAGCTAGGAAAATTTATAGAAGCGACCCTAGGGTAACACCTCATATTACGAATGTTTTGGTTATCCCATACAATGAGAATTTATCTCTCCTGCGAAATACCTTTAAAGTATTTAATAAACAATGTTTTAAAAATTTGCAGACTGTTAGTAGCATACTATTAAAGAATTCTCAAAAGTGTGTCAGTAGTGTCTACAGAATTTTCTGCAATGGTTGAAACTTGTCTTATATGGGTCAGACTGGCATAGCTCTATATGTAAGGATATCATGAACTGCCCAGGAATCGAATACAATTTCTCACTAGCCCATCTATCCTCCAATAGTTGCTTATATCTAACTGCCTCCTCTTTTCATTCCTCGCCTAGCTGCCGGGGTGAGTAGACGCTTCTCACAACCCTCTGTCGACAGCCAAGCTAACAACATAGTGCTCATGGTCTTTGCCGCACATTGCAGAGTGAACACTGTTGGAATTGAATTAGTGCATGGATCCATCACGCCCACGTCAGTCCATGAGTTGTTGCCCTTGATTATCAGGGACACCTACGACATTGACGACATGGATCTTTACGGTGTGGCTTTAAATGGCTCGTTCAGGATATTCATAAAATTGCTCCACGCAGAGGTGTATGAGTCTTGTTGATGGTTACCAAGATCTTAGTATGGAAGTTACCCCAGAAGTGAGCGTCAGACTTGTGGACGTTTCCCGTCAGTATACGTGGGTGAGGGTACAGAACGTACCTTTTGAGGCGAATGAGGTCGACATTCGTCAAGCTTTTGAAAGGTATGAAGTTGTACATGTTGGCCAACAAGGTAAATGGATGATGGGTGCATGTGCCAGTTACCCTGAGGGAAGTTTCTCCATTAAAATGACCCTCCGTCACCCCATACCCTCATATGTTGTCTTGGAGGACTTCAGAACTCAAGTGATGGTGACATATGCTGGGCAGTGGAGAACCTGTAGGATATGTGGAGACTATGATCACATTGCTGCTGAGTGTGGAAGACGGGGCTGGGCCGGGCGACCGGCTGAAGCAATGCCCACTGGCAAGAGGCAGGACGTTCCTGAGTCTGCCCAGGTGGAGGAAAGAGGGCGTGGTCAATTTTGGAGTGAAATGGTTGAGGTATCGGTGGAGAAACCCACCCTGGATGTGCTGATACCGGAGCAGCCAGTGCAGCTGGTGGAGCAGCAGGCGTCTGGGGGTGCAGAGGTTTTTCCTGCGACAGTTGAGACGATGATGCAGCCATTGTTCGAGTCACCTGTGATCTCAGTGGCAGGACCATTGGGTGACCAGGAGCCTGCATCAGAGGTGGATGCTAGGCACGAGGTGGCCGTGAGTGTTGCTGGACACGGTGTGGACGGGCTGACTCTGGGTAAGGAAGACACGTAGCTGTTAGTGGTGGAGGTGCATCACGAGAAGGAACCCACTTCATCGATGGAGGAGAGTGTTGTCACCAGGAAACAGGCAGCAGCAACATCCTACTTTGACGATGTCTTAACACCGGCTCAACGCCCGGGGAAGAAGATGTGGGCGGTGGAGGCTAGCAGTGTAGGAGGGAGGAGGCACCAGTGACAGGCATTGCAGGATGGGCAGCGTGCCCTGCATGGTGAATATGGTAAGGGCAGCGAGAAGGGCCCTGGTGCACATGTAAAGGGGGATGTGGGCTAGAGGGGACACAAGCATTAACTGGCCTCCGGTGTATGATGCTTAACGTTAATGGCTTGTGTGAGAGAATGAAGCTTGATTGGTTTTGCATATTCTTACATAGATACTGTGTGGACGTAGCATATATTCAGGAGCATAACTGGAAAGCTGGCAAGGATTTTGAGGTGGAGGGCTATCAGAGTTTTGTGATGCATTTGGAGTGCTTAAAAGGGGGGGGGTAGCCATCTTGATCATGGCGGCAAGCACATTCGTATTGCTGAGGAGTGAGAGGGGGTAGATGGCAGGATCTTAAGAGTGGATGGTTGGTGCGGGGGTGAAAAGTGGTTTTCGTGTGTGTGTACGCGCTGGCAGAGAATATAGTGCACATTAAGAATGCTTTTGTGGGAAGAGCTGGTGTATTTCTTGCGATCGTTACCTTCTCTTGCAATAGTGGGAGGGGATTGGAATTGCATTGTTAGAAGAGCGGATGTGGCACTGAGGGGGGCAGGTTTTTTGTCACTTGTTTTGGGGGAGCTTCTCCGTGATGTGCAACTGCGGGATGTGATGCCGGGGGTTCATGGGAGGTGGACCATACATATATGAGGGAGGGCTATGGGGCATGGTTAGACAGACTATATGTTATGCAGCATGTTGATATAGAGTCTGTTGGTACAGTAGAGGCACCTTATTCTGATCACAGGGGAGTTGTAGTGGAGATGGGGTGGAAGGCATTAGATAGAAGGCAGGCGAGTTACTTAAAATTAAATACGAGGGTTCTCGGGGATGAGGAGGCAGTGACGAGTTTTTCTGCACTATGGGGGGAGCTTGGGGAGGAGGGGAGGGTAGTTGATGACGTGGTGGGATAGCATTGCAAAAGCTAGGATAAGAGATTTTTACATACGTGAAATGAAGAGGATAAACCACATAAAATAAGGGTTGCCAAATTATCTAGAGCAGCACTTACATGCTTGCTACAGTGGTGGCACTTTGCAGGGAAGGTATCGTATGGAGGAGATGGAGGCCCTGAAGGAGAGGTTAAGGGAGTTGCAGAATGAGAAGTTTGAAGCCATAAGGGTGCAAGCGGTATAGAGGAGGTGCTATGCGGAGATAGGCCTTCGTCCTGTGTCCTGAGGGTTCAGCAACAATATAGGAAGGTAACAACTCTTTCGCAGTTAGAGGTGTGTGAGGGGGAAGAACTATCGGGTGGGGCAGGTGCTCAGGTCGACAGAGGGCATGGGTATGTATGCTGACAGATGGTATGCTCGTTATTGGTGTAGTCGTGGGGTGGATGAAGAGCTGTTGGAGGAAGTAAGTGGCTGTGTGGGTAAACCCCTGGGAGGGAGTGATAGAAAGGCATTGGAGGGATATTGAGGAGGAGGAAATTTGGAGAGCATTGGCTGGAATGAGCAAGGGTAAGGTGCTGGGAGTGGATGGGATTCCTTGCGAATTTTATATGTTGCATTGAGAGTTGTTTTGGGGTTTCTTGGTCAGGCTCCTGAATGAAATGAAGAGGTAGTGGTCTTAGTTCGAAAGGGGTCACATCAGCATACCCTAAAGGATTATCGTACATTGTCGTTGATGTGCACTGAGTATAAGCTCTTTGCAAAGGTGCTTGATAACCGTCTAAAGTGTGTGGTTGACATGGTGGTCTCCCCGAGCCAGTTTGGTTTGCCTGGCCGATCGATGGTGACGA
>NW_027201988.1:0-5228 GCF_038502225.1 Cherax quadricarinatus
GGGTTGTTATTCTGGAAGGTAATTTACACATATGCTACAATGTACATAATTGTAGTTATGTGTATCTGTACCTAAATTAACTTTCTTAATCATGTGTCTGAAGTGTTGTCTTCACTTGTCACGTCTGGCAGCCACTTTCTTGCTTATATCCCACCATAATGGTAATTCTTGACTGATCCAACAAACTCTGGGAAGTTCCAGGTAGAACTATAGTCCATAATTCAGCTGTGAGGAACATAGAAATGATAGTTTTGTCCTACACTGTTGGTCGATGTGTTTACCACACTAGTGACGGTGCTTGACCTCTCCTGGTTCTCTCAGTGTGCCAGTGCGCGTGCGCGATATTAACTACAGGTGGTCAGCTGAGTGAAAGGGAGCCCCATGTCACGTGTCCTGTGTCATGTGGCTTGGTTGGCAAAGCACCCACTTCACACACTATATAAACTAGAGTGGGGCGGAACCCCCATCTCCCCCGCCCACTTTTGTTTATATACTGGCTGCCTTCACTTCCGTAAATGTCGGAACTAAACGATGTCATCAGTGTCATTCTATGGGCTGGTAATGTGTGTTCTCACAGAGTGAGATTACCTGTAGAGCTGTAGATAAAATTCGACGCTTAGGCATAATCATTCTACCACTCCCTTAGCTTGATTGTTAGCACACTCAGCTCACACACTGACGTCCTTAAAAACATTAGGACATGTTTCCAGAAGGCACCTGCTGTCTCTAATCACCCATCAATAATTTGGGAACCTGGATCTTAGTGGACTGGTGTGGATCGCATCCTGGGACAAACTTAACCTAATTTTCCCGAAATGCTTTCGGGACGCGGATTTCTATACAGTAGTACATCACTGATGTCAGCTATGGTCTGTAGTCTGTATACCTTGTACATGTACTTGTAGAAATAACGATGTTATTATTATTATCATTATTATTATTATTATTATTATTATTATTATTATTATTATTATTATTATTATTATTATTATTATTATTATTATTATTATTATTATTAACTACCTGACACTCACCTCCCATATAGACAGAGAAGACACCATAAAAGTCCTCCAGGTCAAGGGGTCTGAGAGCGTCTTTAAGAAGGGTGGGCGGCTTCATGCACTCTGTAGCGTTGACAATGGCTTGACGGTAAAGGTGATCCAGGATTCCTGACTCCCTTAATTGAAGGACTCTGTAGGAATACTTGTGATTATTAGATTACTGCATATCTCTTGGTACTAGAGCTAGGGTTAAATTTCAGGATATCCAGTGATATGGGTGTCCCAATATACCATGGTCATCATTGATATGGGTACCCCAATATACCATAGTCATTGACATGGGTGTCCCAGTATACCATGGTCATCATTCATATCTGTGACACAATATACAATGGTTATTCATATGGGTGTCCCAATATACCATGGTCATTGTCGATATGGGTGTCCCAAAATACCATAGTCATTGATATGGGTGTCCTAATATACCATGGTCATTGATATGGGTGTCCCAACATATCATGTTCGTTAATTTGGGTGTGCTGATATACAATGGTCATCATTGATGAGGGTGTCCCAGTACACCATGGTTACTGATATGGGTGTCCCAATATACCATGGTCATCATTGATATGGGTGTCCCAATATACCATGGGCATTATTACAAACTAATATAATAAATGGCCTGCGAGATCTGGTCGTAATGGGAATTGAAACAAACAAACTCCGCAGTAGACTATCATGTATAATTTGCTTCACTCACTGTACACAAGTATGTTCAGTATGTACAGGTAGAATAATAAGTGTACATCACGGTGACAGATGACAAAGCAGAAGCCAGAGAGAGAACACCGTACTCAACCAGGAGGTAGGCAAGTCTGCCAATGCTTACTGCAAGTGAACAACATTGTTTCAGTTTTGGCGGGCTTGCTTGTGATTGGTCAATGAACCATTGACCAATCACAATGAACTGATTTAATGACTGATACCCCATCGACGCGGTTCACTGGTTGAGAGGCAGCCTATATGGGAGTGTGACATATGCAGAATAAAATGTAACATATACTTTGCATCCAACAATCATTGATAAGATGTCTCAGTAAACCATGGTCGCTAATGTGGGAGTCCCAGAAAACTATGGGCCCTGACATGGGTGTCCCAGAATACCATGGTCATCAACAGGAGGGACATATCGCTGGGGTCATTGTGATATATTAAACATAGTATGAAATACAGTCATGGTGAAGAGCAAGACGAATGTTTATTATTGACTGAGACGTTTCGCCCACGCTTCTCTAGGCTGAGGGACTGATCACCTCAAAAACTATTTCTCAAAGGTTGCTGGACTGATTACATCATCTTTACTTCGCTACTGCGGCTGCTTTCTTAAACTTAATCTCATCTGTAATTGACTGAAGAAGCCTACTACGTAGGCGATACTCTTCTGTTATGAATAAAGATACACAACCGTTGCACATGTGTCTTACACATTACCTGTGTGAGGAAAGGCAGTGTGTAGTTAGTACTAGTGTTGACCTGTCTGAGTGGCAATGTGTAGTTAGTACTAGTGTTGACCTGTCTGAGTGGCAATGTGTAGTTAGTACTAGTGTTGACCTGTCTGAGTGGCAATGTGTAGTTAGTACTAGTGTTGATAAGTCTGAGTGGCAGTGTGTAGTTAGTACTAGTGTTGACAAGTCTGAGCAGCAGTGTGAAGTTAGTACTAGAGTTGATAAGTCTGAGTGGCAGTGTGTAGTTAGTACTAGTGGCAGTGTGTAGTTAGTACTAGTGTTTGAGCACAGTGTGAATGTCTAGAGGGTCTGAGTGGCAGTTGTAGTAGTTAGTACTAGTGTGTTAGTACATAAGTCTGAGTGGCAGTGTGTAGTTAGTACTAGTGTTGACATGTCTGGGTAGCATTGTGTAGTTAGTACTAGTGTTGACATGTCTGAGTGGCAATGTGTAGTTAGTAATAGTGTTGACATGTCTGAGCGGCAGTGTGCAGTTAGTAATAGTGTTGACAAGTCTCATCGGCAATGTGTAGTTAGTACTAGTGAAGACGAATCTAAGTGGCAGTGTGTAGTTAGTATTAGTGATGGTAAGTCTGAGTGCAGTGTGTAGTTAGTACCAGTGAGGACAAGTCTGAGTGGTAGTCTGTAGTTAGTAATAGTGTTGACAAGTCTGAGCGGCGGTGTGCAGTTAGTAATAGGGTTGATAGGCCGAGTAGCAGTGTGTAGTTAGTACTAGTGATGACAAGTTTGAGTGGCAATGTGTCATTAATAATAGTATTCACAAGTCTGAGTGCAGTAAGTAGCTAGTACTAGTGTTGACAGGTATGAGGGCAGTGTGTAGTTAGTACTATTGCTGACAAGTCTAAGTGGCAGTGTGTGGTCAGTACTAGTGTTAACAAGACTGAGTGGCAGAATGTGGTCAGTACAAGTGTTGACAAGTCTGAGTAGCAATGTGTGATCAATTCTTGTGATGACACGTCTGTGGCAATGTATCATCAGTACTAGTGCTGGCAAGTCTGAGTGGCAGTGTGTAGATAGCACTAGTGATGACAAGTCTGATAGGCAGTGTGTAGTTAGTAATAGTGCTGACAAGTCTGAGTGGCAATGTGCAGTAAGTACTAGTGTTGACAAGTCTGAGTGACAGTGACTAGTTAGTACTAGTGATGACAAGTGTGAGTGGCAGTTAGTAGTTAGTAATAGTGTTGACAAGTCTGACTGGCATTGTGTAGTTAGCACTAGTGTTGACAAGTCTGATTGGCAATGTGAAGTTAGTACTAGTGTTGACAAGTCTGAGTGCAGTGAGTAGTTAGTACTATTATTGACAAGTCAGTGGACAGTGTGTTGTTAGTTCCAGTGTTTACGTGTGTGTGTGGAAATGTGCAGTTAGTACTAGTGATGAGAAATGCGAATGGCAGGGGGAAGTTAGTACTAGTGTCGACAAGTGTGCATGGCCGTGTGTGGTCAGTACTAGAGTTGACAAGTCTGAGTGGCAGTGTGTAGTTAGTACAAGTGTTGTCAAATCTGAGTGACAGTGTGTAGTTAGAACATGTGTTGACATGTCTGAATGGCATTGTGTTGTTAGTACTAGTGTTGACAAGTCTGAATGGCATTCTGTAGTTAGTACTAGTGTTGACAAGGCTCAATGGCAGTGAGTAGTTAGTACTATTGTTGACAAGTCTGATTGACAGTGTGTGTGTGGGCAGTACTTACGATGACAAGTCTGAGCACCAGCGTGTAGTTTGTACTAGTGTTGACAAGTCTGAGTGTCATTGTGTAGTTAGTATATGTGTTGACATGTCTGAAGGGCAGTGTGTACTTATTACTAGTGTTCACAAGTCTGAGTGGCAGTGTGTAGTTAGTACTAGTGTTGATATGTTTGAGTGCAATGTGTAGTTATTACTAGTGTTGATAAGTCTGAATGGTAGAATGCAGTTAGTACTAGTGTTGACAAGTCTGAGTGGCAGTGTGTAGTTAGTACTAGTGTTGACATTTCTGAGTGGCAGTGTGTAGTAAGAATTAGAGTTGGCAAGTCTGAGTGGCAGTGAGCAGTTAGTACTAGTGTTGACAAATTTGAGTGGCAGTGCGTAGTTAGTACTAGTGTTCACAAGTCTTAGTGCAGCGTGTAGTTAGTACTAGTGACGACAAATCTGAGTGGTAGTGTGTAGTTACTACTAGTGTTGAGAAGTGTGAGTTACAGTGTGTAGTTAGCTCTATGGCTGAAAGGCCGAGCGGCAGTGTGTAGATAGTACTGCTGTTGACAAATCTGTGTGGCAGTGTTTAATTAGTACTAGCGATGACAAGTCTGGGTAGTACTGTGTTGTTAGTACTAGTGTTGACTAGTCTGAGTGGCAGAGTGTAGTTAGTATTAGCGCTAACAAGTGTGAATTGCAGTGTGTAGCTATTAATAGTGTAGACAAGTCTGAATGCATTGTGTAGTTAAAACTAGTGTTGACAAGTTTGAGTGGCAGTGTGCAGTGAGTACTAGTATTGACATGTCTGTGTGGCGGTGTGCAGCTATTACTAGTGTTGACAAATCTGCGTGGCAGTGCGTAGTTAATACTAGTGATCAAAAGCCTGAGTGACAGTGTGCAATTAGTATCAGTGCTGACAAGCCTGTGTGCAGTGTGCAGTAAGAAATAGTGTTGTCATGTCTGAGTGGCAGTGTGCAGTTAGTTCTAGTGTTGATAATTCTGAGTGGCAGTGTGTAGTTAGTACTATCGTTGAC
>NW_027201989.1:0-5215 GCF_038502225.1 Cherax quadricarinatus
CAAGACACACTACAGTCTTACAAGACACACTACAGTCTTACAAGACACACTACAGTCTTACAAGACACACTACAGTCTTACAAGACACACTACAGTCTTACAAGACACACTACAGTCTTACAAGACACACTACAGTCTTACAAGACACACTACAGTCTTACAAGACACACTACAGTCTTACAAGACACACTACAGTCTTACAAGACACACTACAGTCTTACAAGACACACTACAGTCTTACAAGACACACTACAGTCTTACAAGACACACTACAGTCTTACAAGACACACTACAGTCTTACAAGACACACTACAGTCTTACAAGACACACTACAGTCTTACAAGACACACTACAGTCTTACAAGACACACTACAGTCTTACAAGACACACTACAGTCTTACAAGACACACTACAGTCTTACAAGACACACTACAGTCTTACAAGACACACTACAGTCTTACAAGACACACTACAGTCTTACAAGACACACTACAGTCTTACAAGACACACTACAGTCTTACAAGACACACTACAGTCTTACAAGACACACTACAGTCTTACAAGACACACTACAGTCTTACAAGACACACTACAGTCTTACAAGACACACTACAGTCTTACAAGACACACTACAGTCTTACAAGACACACTACAGTCTTACAAGACACACTACAGTCTTACAAGACACACTACAGTCTTACAAGACACACTACAGTCTTACAAGACACACTACAGTCTTACAAGACACACTACAGTCTTACAAGACACACTACAGTCTTACAAGACACACTACAGTCTTACAAGACACACTACAGTCTTACAAGACACACTAGCATCTTACAAGACACACTACAGTCTTACAAGACACACTACTTACAGTCTTACAAGACACACTACAGTCTTACAAGACACACTACAATCTTACAAGACACACTACAGCCTTACAAGACACACTACAGTCTTACAAGACACACTACAGTCTTACAAGACACACTACAGTCTTACAAGACACACTACAGTCTTACAAGACACACTACAGTCTTACAAGACACACTACAGTCTTACAAGACACACTACAGTCTTACAAGACACACTACAGTCTTACAAGACACACTACAGTCTTACAAGACACACTACAGTCTTACAAGACACACTACAGTCTTACAAGACACACTACAGTCTTACAAGACACACTACAGTCTTACAAGACACACTACAGTCTTACAAGACACACTACAGTCTTACAAGACACACTACAGTCTTACAAGACACACTACAGTCTTACAAGACACACTACAGTCTTACAAGACACACTACAGTCTTACAAGACACACTACAGTCTTACAAGACACACTACAGTCTTACAAGACACACTACAGTCTTACAAGACACACTACAGTCTTACAAGACACACTACAGTCTTACAAGACACACTACAGTCTTACAAGACACACTACAGTCTTACAAGACACACTACAGTCTTACAAGACACACTACAGTCTTACAAGACACACTACAGTCTTACAAGACACACTACAGTCTTACAAGACACACTACAGTCTTACAAGACACACTACAGTCTTACAAGACACACTACAGTCTTACAAGACACACTACAGTCTTACAAGACACACTACAGTCTTACAAGACACACTACAGTCTTACAAGACACACTACAGTCTTACAAGACACACTACAGTCTTACAAGACACACTACAGTCTTACAAGACACACTACAGTCTTACAAGACACACTACAGTCTTACAAGACACACTACAGTCTTACAAGACACACTACAGTCTTACAAGACACACTACAGTCTTACAAGACACACTACAGTCTTACAAGACACACTACAGTCTTACAAGACACACTACAGTCTTACAAGACACACTACAGTCTTACAAGACACACTACAGTCTTACAAGACACACTACAGTCTTACAAGACACACTACAGTCTTACAAGACACACTACAGTCTTACAAGACACACTACAGTCTTACAAGACACACTACAGTCTTACAAGACACACTACAGTCTTACAAGACACACTACAGTCTTACAAGACACACTACAGTCTTACAAGACACACTACAGTCTTACAAGACACACTACAGTCTTACAAGACACACTACAGTCTTACAAGACACACTACAGTCTTACAAGACACACTACAGTCTTACAAGACACACTACAGTCTTACAAGACACACTACAGTCTTACAAGACACACTACAGTCTTACAAGACACACACTACAGTCTTACAAGACACACTACAGTCTTACAAGACACACTACAGTCTTACAAGACACACTACAGTCTTACAAGACACACTACAGTCTTACAAGACACACTACAGTCTTACAAGACACACTACAGTCTTACAAGACACACTACAGTCTTACAAGACACACTACAGTCTTACAAGACACACTACAGTCTTACAAGACACACTACAGTCTTACAAGACACACTACAGTCTTACAAGACACACTACAGTCTTACAAGACACACTACAGTCTTACAAGACACACTACAGTCTTACAAGACACACTACAGTCTTACAAGACACACTACAGTCTTACAAGACACACTACAGTCTTACAAGACACACTACAGTCTTACAAGACACACTACAGTCTTACAAGACACACTACAGTCTTACAAGACACACTACAGTCTTACAAGACACACTACAGTCTTACAAGACACACTACAGTCTTACAAGACACACTACAGTCTTACAAGACACACTACAGTCTTACAAGACACACTACAGTCTTACAAGACACACTACAGTCTTACAAGACACACTACAGTCTTCCAAGACACACTACAGTCTTACAAGACACACTACAGTCTTACAAGACACACTACAGTCTTACAAGACACACTACAGTCTTACAAGACACACTACAGTCTTACAAGACACACTACAGTCTTACAAGACACACTACAGTCTTACAAGACACACTACAGTCTTACAAGACACACTACAGTCTTACAAGACACACTACAGTCTTACAAGACACACTACAGTCTTACAAGACACACTACAGTCTTACAAGACACACTACAGTCTTACAAGACACACTACAGTCTTACAAGACACACTACAGTCTTACAAGACACACTACAGTCTTACAAGACACACTACAGTCTTACAAGACACACTACAGTCTTACAAGACACACTACAGTCTTACAAGACACACTACAGTCTTACAAGACACACTACAGTCTTACAAGACACACTACAGTCTTACAAGACACACTACAGTCTTACAAGACACACTACAGTCTTACAAGACACACTACAGTCTTACAAGACACACTACAGTCTTACAAGACACACTACAGTCTTACAAGACACACTACAGTCTTACAAGACACACTACAGTCTTACAAGACACACTACAGTCTTACAAGACACACTACAGTCTTACAAGACACACTACAGTCTTACAAGACACACTACAGTCTTACAAGACACACTACAGTCTTACAAGACACACTACAGTCTTACAAGACACACTACAGTCTTACAAGACACACTACAGTCTTACAAGACACACTACAGTCTTACAAGACACACTACAGTCTTACAAGACACACTACAGTCTTACAAGACACACTACAGTCTTACAAGACACACTACAGTCTTACAAGACACACTACAGTCTTACAAGACACACTACAGTCTTACAAGACACACTACAGTCTTACAAGACACACTACAGTCTTACAAGACACACTACAGTCTTACAAGACACACTACAGTCTTACAAGACACACTACAGTCTTACAAGACACACTACAGTCTTACAAGACACACTACAGTCTTACAAGACACACTACAGTCTTACAAGACACACTACAGTCTTACAAGACACACTACAGTCTTACAAGACACACTACAGTCTTACAAGACACACTACAGTCTTACAAGACACACTACAGTCTTACAAGACACACTACAGTCTTACAAGACACACTACAGTCTTACAAGACACACTACAGTCTTACAAGACACACTACAGTCTTACAAGACACACTACAGTCTTACAAGACACACTACAGTCTTACAAGACACACTACAGTCTTACAAGACACACTACAGTCTTACAAGACACACTACAGTCTTACAAGACACACTACAGTCTTACAAGACACACTACAGTCTTACAAGACACACTACAGTCTTACAAGACACACTACAGTCTTACAAGACACACTACAGTCTTACAAGACACACTACAGTCTTACAAGACACACTACAGTCTTACAAGACACACTACAGTCTTACAAGACACACTACAGTCTTACAAGACACACTACAGTCTTACAAGACACACTACAGTCTTACAAGACACACTACAGTCTTACAAGACACACTACAGTCTTACAAGACACACTACAGTCTTACAAGACACACTACAGTCTTACAAGACACACTACAGTCTTACAAGACACACTACAGTCTTACAAGACACACTACAGTCTTACAAGACACACTACAGTCTTACAAGACACACTACAGTCTTACAAGACACACTACAGTCTTACAAGACACACTACAGTCTTACAAGACACACTACAGTCTTACAAGACACACTACAGTCTTACAAGACACACTACAGTCTTACAAGACACACTACAGTCTTACAAGACACACTACAGTCTTACAAGACACACTACAGTCTTACAAGACACACTACAGTCTTACAAGACACACTACAGTCTTACAAGACACACTACAGTCTTACAAGACACACTACAGTCTTACAAGACACACTACAGTCTTACAAGACACACTACAGTCTTACAAGACACGATGCGATTGATACAATGTTATGGTCCTTGAAGGTGAGATCCTCCGACATGATCACTCCCAGGTCTTTGACGTTGGTGTTTCGCTCTATTTTGTGGCCAGAATTTGTTTTGTACTCTGATGAAGATTTAATTTCCTCATGTTTACCATATCTGAGTAATTGAAATTTCTCATCGTTGAACTTCATATTGTTTTCTGCAGCCCACTGAAAGATTTGGTTGATGTCCGCCTGGAGCCTTGCAGTGTCTGCAATGGAAGACACTGTCATGCAGATTCGGGTGTCATCTGCAAAGGAAGACACGGTGCTGTGGCTGACATCCTTCTCTATGTCGGATATGAGGATGAGGAACAAGATGGGAGCGAGTACTGTGCCTTGTGGAACA